>NC_053492.1:283703937-284003937 GCF_905171775.1 Rana temporaria
CATACAGAGTTCAGGGGGGTTACACAGAGAGTGCAGAGCTGTCTTTTGTAAACACAGAAACCAGACTTCTGTGTTTATGGTGAGCAGGCACCAAAGGGTCTGAGCCAGAGGTGGTGGAATTGAGTTCCACCTGGAAAAAAAGCCCTGGAGAATACAGTAATTGGAGAAGTTGGCAAACTTTCTAAAATATGGATGCTATTCAGAAACCCACTATGCAACAAGATTTACCTTGGGTCAAATATTTTATTTTAAATGTTCACGAGCATGCTTAATTAGGTTGCAAGTTTCCTTAGGAGAGCTTTGGATTAGCTATTCTAAAAACACATGAACCTCGTGGGTTCGCTTGATGTGTTCATATCTTACTATGCGGAAAATGAAAATCCTCAGAGCTGCATCCTCCCGTATGTTATTTGTTTCTATGTTTATATAGAAAGTTTGACAGGAGGCATATGCAAACATCACAATCTTGTGCAGTTATAATGAGCATATGTTGAAAAATATTTTTTTCATGGAAACTGCATGTCAAATTATCGTCAAATCCAGAAATACAGGCAGCTGAAGTCGCTTAGCTTGGGCCTACCTTTTTGCTCCTCCCGAGCTCTACTAAAGAAAGATTAAAACCATCTTGGTGTGTGCCGCATGCACCTCCACAATTAAAAAAAATAAAAATAGAATATAAAAAAGTGACTCTACAACGTATACATTTTTATGAAGTTTGTGTTGTGCAGTAGAGAATTCTGGAATGCAGAAAACATGGATATTTCACGGTTTACTACATCTGTTATTACATGCCCTTGTGTGAATAGAAAAGTGGAAAAACAGGTTTCTGCTTACAGTAAGCAATTCATTTTGTACTGATAGACTTGTCGAAAGTCTCCTTGTGACCATTTTTGGCTAGTTTGAGTAAAATGCTTTTATTTAAAGCTGTTCCTTGAATGCCACCTATGCAGAGCAAACAAGTTTGTGTGTTCAGTAAGCAACAGGGCAGCCGTTTGGCACAGAAGTCGGTGACAATCACTGTGGTAGACTCTATTACAGTGATTTCCAGCTTCCACAGGTATGGCACATACATACATACATACATACATACATACATACATACATTAGTCCAAGCTGGACCAATGGACAAACCTAAACATCAGCTGTAACTGCTTCCCGCTCGTCATATAGTGAAATGATGGACGGACGGGATCGCTCTCGTTCTGGCACAACGTCATATGACGTCCTCCCATGGCACAATGCATCACTAATCGCAATTAAGAGCCTATAATGTAGGCTCTTTACCATATGATCAGCTGTATCCAATCATAGCTGATCACATTGTAAGCAGGAAATGTCGGTTATCGGCATTCCTCTCCTCATTCTGACTGCACGTGAGGAGAGAAGGTAAGTGGCATTCCTCAGCAGGGACATCTACACTGAGTGACAATCGGGGCACTTATCTGTGTCCTGATTATCAGTGCAGCCCCAACAGTGCCTGTCAGTGCTGTCTCGGTGCCCATCAATGCTGCCCATCTGTTCCGCCTATCAGTGTCCATCAGTGCAGCCTCATCAGCGCACATCAGTGAAGGAGAAAATGTTATTTATTTAAAAAAAAATTGTAACAGAAGCTAAGAAAACCTTATTTTTTTTATTTTTTTGGTCTTTTTTCGAAAGAAAGTTCTATCTTTCTCAAAAAAATTATCAAAATGTTTGGGTACAGAGTTGCGTGACCGTGCAGTTGTCATTAAAAGTTTGACAGCACCGAAAGCTGAAAATTGGCTTGGGCAGGAAGGGGGTAAAAGTATCCTGTAGGCAAGTGGATAAAGTGAAGTAGCCTTGGAAGGTGCAGTTTCCTTTGTGGTGTAATGGGATGTTGGTATTTTGGAAGCATCCCCCCTGAGATGGAGTATAGGCACTAGTTCAAATACCATTCCCAGGATTCATCTTTTTGTCATTTTTTTTTTTTTTTGTAAGTGGTTAAAGTACAACTAAAGGCTCTTATGACAGTCTATACAAGAAGTACCAAATCAATTTGTTTTGTGATGCATAAGCTTCATAAGCCCCTGACTACGTTAAATCCTTATTCATTTGTGCCCTACACGCTCCCTATCCCAGATGCTGCAGCTCACAGAGGGAGAGTTTCAGCGACCGATGCAGTGCAGTCTAGAAAGCAGTGCGTGGGGTTAGTGTGACTTGATGCTGAATGAATAGCAAAAGGCTTGTAACTCCGCAGTTACAAAGATGATGACCTCACCCGCTACAACTTTTTTTAAATCCCAATATGGGGCAAGGAGACAAGCCTACATAAGAGTGGCAACGTTTCACTAAATTCTGGATCAGTGCAGCATTGTTGCCACACCATCGCAGGAGGATGCATTAGGTGGAGTTCACTGGCAGGATCAACGGGTATTTGTGGGACTTGGAGAAAACTATAAGCACAGAAAATTTAAAATTAAGTAATTCAGCACATCTATTTTATTTTTAATTTTTATTGGAAGCCATAATTCTGTTTTAGGCTGATTAAGCTCTGGTTCACACAAGTGCGATTTGACATGTCAAATTGGCGGCAATTTCCGGTAGTGACACCGTCCTAATCAGTGCGACTTGGCATCTGCGGCGCTGCACCGATTTCAAAAAGTAGTTTCTGTACTACTTTTTGCAATTTCAGGCAGCAATTTACATTGACATCTGTGCAGAAACCTGGACAGATGTCTTTGTAATCGCGGCTGATTTAGGGACTGACAAGCAGGAGTGAAATTGTGTGAGTTCAGCTAACCTCTTGATTCCCGCAACCCAGTGTGAACCTGGCCATTCTATCATAATTATGTGCAGGCCAGACAAAACTTATCTTCATCACATAAATAAAATCCAGCCTAGATTACAGTTTATCTGAAAGCAGAATTTCATCTTGGCCCTAACTACTCTTAAACGGCACCCTCCCCTCTCCTAACACCTATGCTTACTAACCTGTGTGAGATGTATACACTTGTCTATTTTCAGGGCGCTGTGGTCTGGTCACGTGATCTACCCTGTGTCAGCTAGTGGTCTTGCAGGGAAGGAGGAGAGAGCACTCTGACAACGGCTTGTAAAGCCTGATGAGGTGACGTCATCCATAGGCTTCAATGCCCCATCCTTTGCCTTTGCTTCATCCTTTGCCTAATCTGAATCCTCTCCCCTGAAGCTGCGCTGGCTGACACAGGGAAGATCACTAATCGAAGAGGAGTGACCTGAAAATAGGCAGGTGTATATACATCCGTCTTGGGTTAGTAAGCGTAGGTACTACATAAAATGGAAGGCGCAGACACCTAGTGCATTACCAATGACATTTAATAAAGTTCATAAAAGGTGGGTACTCGCAAACAGCAACTCAATTGAGCCATAAAAATGCACAGTATGGAACCATGCGCCAATATATACCATCACAAGGTATTACTAACGCGTTTCGGGAGTGCACCCCTTTCAGAGCTGGGCTACTTCCAGAGGGGGTGCACCCTCGAAAAGCATTAGCATATACCTTGTGATGGTTTATGGCTCAATTCAGTTGGTGTTTTTAAGTACCCACCTTTTATGAACTTTATTATTTATTAAATGTCATTGGTAATGCACTAGGTGTGCGCGCCTTCCATTTTTTGTCTTTTTTTGTAGTATCAATCGGATTACCCAATCTGAGGAGGGCAGCATCCACCCACAAGCGTGTTTGACTTTCTTTTTAGTTAAAGGAGTCAAAGCGCTGTGGTAAGCGCATATATTATATTCACTTTTGGGTGTCGTTTTGCGGAATTGGTGGAAGGATTTTGAAGCACTGCAGTTTATGAGAAGATTGCATGTTTATCTTCTGGTCCATTGCAAGATTCACTCCGTTATTTTTCAAGTGGCTCACTACTACTACAGAAATTTATGGACATTATCAATATCACTAAAGAATTTATTATTATTTTTTTCTTGATTTAAGGTTTTGGGAGCACATCACTTTTCTAAGTAGAGGTTCTCTTGTGAATCTATTTCTTTCACTATTGATCCAACTGGGTCTTTGCTATTTAGCTCTGATTGATAGTTGTTTGTTTATTTTTAATTGATATCACATGAATTTTGTAATTGCTATCACCTTTGATTAATTTTCTTACTAGCGCCCCCTACCTACCACATATTCACTAAATCTAATGAGGTATTGTCCTCTTATATTTTTAGGGGAGCAGCTTTCCAATATATTTTTTTAATTTATTATAATAAGTTTATATGTTCCACACACATTTTTTTGGCGCGAAAATCAATCCACCCAGTCCTGAGATACAGATGTTCCTGTTGCCGTTCACTTTAGAAAACACCTTTAGGAACCTTTCACACATGCGGACTGTATGTCCGTATTTCATCCATCTGTTTCGGATGAAAAAAAAGACATGCATGTATCCCTATGGGATTGCGGATGTCAGCGGATGAACATCTGCAGACAGAGGAAGATTCTATTTTTCCATTTGTCATCGGATCGGATGAACACGGACAGACGGTCCGTGTTCATTCGATCCCCCCATAGGGGAGATCGGAGATCTGACGGGGCTAGTCCCAGCACAGTGTGCAGGGACCACCCTGTCATCTGCCGGCTCAGCGGGATCAACGGAGTAATCCCCACTGATCCGTACATGTACATCCGTACATGTGAAAGTGCTCTTGGGCCCCTTTCACACTGGGGCGGGAGGTGCAGTGGCTATTTTTAGCTGCGTTATACCCTCGGAATTGCGGCGGTATTCGGCCGCTAGTGGTGCAGTTTTAACCCCTGCTAACTGGCAAAAAAGGATTAATACCGCCCGCAATGCGCATTGCCGACGGTACAGCCGCGGTTTCCCATTGCTTTCAGTGGGAAGGAGCGGTAAACACACCGCTCCTCTCACCGCTCCAAAGATGCTGCTAGCAGGACTTTTGGAGTGTTCCTGCTAGCTCACCGCTCTCTGGCTTTCACACTGGAGAAACAGCAGCCGCTGTTTAGGGTCGGTTTGCAGGCGCTATTTTTAACGCAATAGCGCCTGCAAACCGACTCAGTGTGAAAGCGGACTAAGTGCTGGAAGTGACCGTTTGTTTTTCTTTGTTTAGTAAACATAGGTGTTAGAGCCGGTTCACACAGGGGCGGCACGACTTTGGGGGCGACTCGGCAGGCGATCTCAAGATGACTTGAAAGGCGACCTACAAAATGACTTCTGTATTGAAGTCAATGCAGTCGACCTGGATCACGCCCAAAGTCGTACAAGATCTTTTTTCTAAGACGGACCGACTTGCGTCGCTCCTATTAGAACGGTTCTATTGAATAGAGCGGAGCGCGACTTGTCAGGCGGCTGAGTCTCCTGACGAGTCGCCCCTGTGTGAACCAGATCTTAGGAGGGGAAAGTTGTAAGAGTAGTTGGGTTTATGCTGGAATTCCCATTCTACACATATAATGCCCAAATATTTCATAATTTGTGAAATCCCTGCTCCTAAAGGCACCCACAACCATATCTCCTAACAACTTTGTCTTCAGTAAAGCTGGGTTCACACATGCTTCAGCTGTGGCTCACAGCAGGGGGTCCATTACATCGCAATTCTCTGTTCACAGAGTCAGGTGCGAATCGGGTCCAAATGTTTGCCTGAATTTGCACCTGAGGCTGGGTTCACACTTGTCCGACAAATGGTCCTACATTGGGAGCCTCATGTAGCATGACGTGTGAAAATCAATGTTTCCCTATGAGAGCCGTCTTAACTGGTCCTACACAAGTTGGTCCGACTTTGAAAATGCTCCCTGTACTACTTTGGTCCTACATTGATCCTACTTCAGCCCATTGAATATTATTGAAGTCGGACCAAAGTAGTATCCTGTTCATGAAAGTAGGATGGATGTAGGACCAATGTAGGACCAATGTAGCAGAGGAAAGTAGTGTAGTAGTGTGAACCCAGCCTGAATCGGAACCAAAGACGCACAGGACCCTTTTCAAATGCGAATTGGATGTGGTGAACTTGCATCCGATTCACATAAGTGTGAACCCAGCCTAAATGTTTTTTATTTACCCTGATGAAAGAAGTACCTGGAAAGAACAAAATGGGTGCAGTTAATTATGTGGTTTTTCATGCTTCTTAATGTAAAAATGCATGACAAGTACCATTGTTATAAAAAGAAACCACCTCATTTTCACAATTAATTGTGGTGTGATGTGGAAAGATTGTGTTGGTAGCCTTTGTTTGAAGTGCATTTTGTATCAAAATGCTTGTTTCATAAAGATGTATGGTATTGTATGTCTTTTTAAAACATGCATTAAAGGAGGCAGGTAATTATTTATTTATTTTTTCTCTAAAAACTGGAATATAATTTTCTTTAAAAACTCTGCTCAATATATTAATGAAAAAAAAAATGTCATCCTATGCCTTGTTGTAGTCATTACTGAAGCATATATTTTGGTCTGCAGGAGACCTATCAGTAATTTAACAGACTACAAGGATAATTTCCTCCTTATGTCTCAAATTACAGTAATATAATCTGATAAAATAACTGCGTCTGTTATGATTTAAAAAGTGATTCTTTAGCCGCAGTCAAGTGACAGTACCTAGGCTGACAGGTACAACTTGGGAGAATGTCATAAATCTGCTCCAGGAAAGAAAAAATCCTTTTCTCTCGCTACTCTCCCATTGTAATAACTAGTAAACATGTGCATTAGTTTTCGTCCAAATGCATTTTTGTCCGAATCTCAGGTATTTTCGTTATCGTTTTAACAAACGATAACGAAAGCACAGAAAAACGAAAAACGAAAGATCCGACATAAACAAATGCTTTATTTTCGTTTTCGTTGCGGTCGAATCTGCCTAACCTTAAAGCAGATCTCCACTCTAAAGTGGAGTCCCGCTGATCGGCACCCTCCCCCCCCTCCGGTGTCACATTTGACACCTTTCAGGGGGGAGGGGGGTGCAGATACCTGTCTACAGACAGGTATCTGCACCCACTTCCGGCCCTACGATACGGGCAAAAGACGGGTTTTTTCTTCGCTTCCCGTCCGTCCCCCGTTGTATGCTGGGAACACTCGGCTCCCAGCACACAGCGGGAGCCAATCGGCGGGCGCAGCGCGACTCGCGCATGCGCCGTAGGGAACCGGGCAGTGAAGCCGGAGCGCTTCACTTCCTGGTTCCCTCACCGTGGATGGAGGGGGGAGCAGCAGGGTGACGAGCGATCGGCTCGTCATCTGCTGCGATCACCGCTGGACTCCAGGACAGGTAAGTGTCCTTATATTAAAAGTCAGCAGCTGCAGTATTTGTAGCTGCTGGCTTTTAATATATTTGTTTAGTGGCACATCCGCTTTAACTCTATTAGTCGAATATTATTCTACATAAAGAGAAAAGATTTGACATTGAGAGAAAAGATTCGACATTATAGAGACATGAAGAAGAGTCGACATGGAGAGAGAGGCTTCGACATGGAGAGAGAGGCTTCGACATGGAGACATGAAGATTCGACCAAGCAGCTAAAAACATACGATCGCAGCAAGCGAACATTTATGGTGAAATGCTCGGCCCATAGGCTGTAGAAGAATTCTAATGTTTGGTTGACTAGTAATATTAATACATTATAATTATTATTAGTCATACGACATTAGAATTCTTCTATAGCTTGTAGGCGGAACATTCGACAGACACCATAAGCCTTCAATGACAGATTCGACCTGAATTAATTTGGATTTTCGGACAAATGCATTTTTTTAACGAAAGACAAAATAAATAAAAACGAATTTCGGGAGTAACTAAATGAATTTTTCGGACGAAATTCCGAAACAAAATATTTCAGTGTGCACATGTCTAGTGATATCTCACTGGGGCTGTTGTAACCTTGCAGCTTCTTGCCTGGTCACAAGATAAAAGAAGCATCATGGGGATTGAGCTGTATGACAGTATGTGCATGTGAGGTGCTGGTATCTATTAGAGGATTTAATGGAGACGAGTTCTGCAAATGCATTTTTTGCCAAATGTGTACTTAACATGTAAACAGTATATTTATTTCATTGTTTAGCACAATTTTCTTGCAGATAAAAACTGTAGAATGATGCGTTTGTGCTTGTGTTGTGTTGGGTGCAGTGCGGTAAACGATCCTGCTTGTGCCGCACCTAAACTGCAAACATGTGACGCAGCCCTTAAGATTGCTGTTTATTTTCCCAGGTATTTGGAGCTTATGCAACGCATCCATTCAGAGTCGGCGACCATTACTATGGCACAGGCGAGACATTCCTCTTCACATTTAGTCCTGATTTCAAGGTAAATCTTTTACATAAACACTGTATCATGTGTCTGTCTGTGAACCGTAGACATAATACTGAACTGCAGACTTAAAGTACAGTTGCCCATTCCAGTAATCAGAAATGTAACTGACTGCCAGGGGGCCTCGGTGCCGGATAAAACTGGGGCCTATTATCAGTCAGAGGCATAATACAGGCTTTAACTGGCCATAAATTACTTGAATTTTGATTGATTTCCGGGAAATATGAGCCATGGATGACCAAGTCGCCATTATCTGGCTCAACAAAAGTTGATTTAGCCCTCATTCACATCGAATGCGGCTTTGAAATCGTGCAACTTTGAAGACATCTGTGCGGCTTCATGCACAGATGACCTATGTAAGTCGCACCTGAAATCGCCAAAAGTAGTGCAGGAACTACTTTTTCAAATTGATGCGGCACTGCAAAGTCGTTGTTGCTCCAACGTGAACAAGGGCTTAAAAAATCAACTGAGCTTGGTGGAAAACCAAGTAGGTGAAGGGGGACCCCTCTTAAAGCAGAGTTCAAGCCTTTTAGTGTTTATTAAAAGTCAGCAGCTACAAAAAGTGTAGCTGCTGGCTTTTAATAAACGGACACTTACCTGCTCCACAGTCCGCCCGGCGCTCTGCTCCTCTCCCCCCCCCCCTCTCTCTGGCCAGCGCCTCCATTCATAGTGTGGGCACCCGGCCATGACAGCTTTTGGCTTCACGGCCGGGCACTCACTGCGAGTCACGCTGCGCTCTTTGAATTGACAGGCGATCTCCCTGGAGATCGCCTTAAGGGAGGGTCCACCTAAGGCGAGAAGAGAAGTCGCCGAGGCAGTCTCTGGGCGGAAGGAGGAAGTCCCACTCCTACCGAAGCCCCCAAATGTGGCATGTAAGGGGGTGAGGAGTGCTTAAAGCGGAAGTTCCACTTTTGGGTGGAACTCCACTTTAAGTATTCAAATAGTTGGTGGTTCTGGGGCTGCTTAAAGAGAAGTTCCGCCCGCCCCTTTTAAAAATTAAAAGTCAGCAGCTACACATAGGGGGTTATTTACTACAGGCAAATTAATTTGCACTACAAGTGCAAACTAGAAGTGCACTTGAAATTGCACTGAAAGTGTACTTGGAAGTGCAGTCACTGTAGATCCGAGGGGACATGCAAGGAAAATAAAAAAAATGGCATTTTAGCTTGTACATGATTGGATAATAAAATCGGCAGAGCTTCCCCCTCATTTCAGATCCATCCCTCAGATTTACAGCGACTGCACTTCCAAGTGCACGTTCAGTGCAATTTCAAGCACACTGCTTTCTTCCACTGGCCCAGCCGAAGGGAAGGGAAGGGAGGAGGGTGGACAAGCTGCTGACGTACTTCACCAGGTGCCAAATGTGGCACCTGGTGGAGGGGAGGAATCGGATAAGCAGAAGTTCCACTTTTGGGTGGAACGCTGCTTTTAAATACCATAGTCCAAAGTTCTGATTCCTCTATCCAGGCTGTTTAACGTGGATGGAGAAATATATTGATTTTCTCTTGTTTGTCCCGTAGGAAGAGGTCCATCTGTCTTATAGGCTGAGCAAGAGAAATCTAAGACCTCTTGCAAGCTGGCGGCATCATTTTACTGATGTTTACTCAGGAACTTGTTGAGAGTCCCTGCATAAAAACATACTGGCCCGGATTCACAAAGGAGTTACGACGGCGTATCTCCAGATACGCCGTCGTAACTCTGTGTGCGGGCCATTGCAACTCGGTGCCTGATTCATAGAATCGGATACGCCTCACAGTTGCCAAGATACGAGCGGCGTAAGTCTCCTACGCCGTCGTATCTTAGGGTGCATATTTACGCTGGCCACTAGGTGGTGCTTCCGTATATTTCCGCGTTGAATATGCTAATTGGCTAGATAAGCCGATTCACGAACGTACGTGCGCCCGGCGTACAAAGATATGTCGTTTACGTAAGACATGCGCCGGCGTAAAGTTACCCCTTATGAAGCAGGTAATGAAGAAGTCATGTTGGGTATGGACGTCGGAAACATACGAACAGCATCGTATTTTACGTCGTTTGCGTAAGTCGTCCGTGAATGGGGCTGTGCGTAGGTTACGTTCACGTCGACTAAGCATTGAGTGGTATTACATTTTCTGATGCACTTATTCTTATGCATCTATGAATTAATTGATTCTTACTATTTTTGTATACATTTATATGTAAATAGATTGCTAGCACTATCAATGCTACGAATGCTGCTATATATAATGTAATTTATCATTCTTTTTAATGTGAAGAAGCTAAAAGCAAGATTTCAATCAATAGACTTTTGCTAATGGATAATATTTGTCAATTAAAAGCTTTTGGTTTGTGCAAAATATTTATGTAGCCTGCCTGGTTATTATGTAGCCTGCCTGGTTATTATGTAGCCTGCCTGGTTGCAAAACTGATGAAGGGGAAGGTCCCCAAAACATGTGTTTAGCAACAATGCATAGTCACGTGCCAAGCAATGGATGGGCAATCACTGGAGCAGGAAGCTGGGACTCGTTTGTGGTGCATGAGTTCTAAGTGCCCCAGACGATGTCCTCATACCCAAAAGTAACATCAGTAAAAGATCCACTATAATACATAGACATTGTAGTGATGTGCGTGAAATTATTTGAGGAGATTTTAACTAATGGCATTAAAGGAAGCTCCACACATTGTAGTACAATGTCTGCTTTTCTTTATTTAGTCAATTTGACTTCTTCAGGCAGAGTCTATTGCCTAGCATAGCCCTCTTCTTTTCTAGGCACATGCAGTCTACGCTAGCCAAGCTTCTCTGCCACTCTCCTCAACAAACAAGGGTGTACTGGGAATTGGTATTTAATTGGTTGGGGACTGGTAACCTTGGCAAATTCAAACACAGGCTGCTCCATATCCAGACATGTATGCACAGTGTCGGGAAGAACCAAATTGATATCAGTCAGGACTGAACCTCCTCAGGATTGGTTACACTCCCATCATCCTCAGCCAAGTGTGCAGTAGAAGCTGCAATCATATCCTAGACGGGAGAAGGTTTAGAATTACACTCGTGGCCCCCTGCCTTGGGAGTTGGCTATCATGGCAGTGATTTTGGTAGTAATATTTGACAAAGCTGCAGAATAATATTCTGGATAATGCAGGGCAAGGAACCAAACCAGATGGGCCAGGAAAGACTAAGTCACGAGAGCTTGCAAACGGACACTTTCCTTTACCACCAAGCAACAATGCCCACGCCTGGAGATTGGCTTCTCAGGTACCCAGCACTGCATTTTAGACGAAAGGAACATGTTCCCCGTATTTGGAAATGCTGGGTATTGCATTGCAAGCAGCAGGTTGCAAAGACAGGGCAACCAGGGGAAGGTGAATAATACAGAAATGAAGATGAAGGGGCAATGTTGTAAAGTAAAAGTCCCGTCAAATCCCAACTATACTTAAACCTGCTCTCATCCCAATTCTTAACCTATTTTTAAATGCTTGTAAAAGCATTTAAAAAAAAAGCATGTCATACTTGCTGTACCTGCTCTATATAATAGTTTTGCACAAAGCAGCCCCAATCCTCCTCTTCTTGGGTCCCCCGCTGGCACGCCAAGCTCATCCCCCAGCCGATTGCCCCCCATAGCAAGCTGCTTGGTCTGGGACACGTGTGTGTGCGTGCACGTGCATGCTTGGTTCTGCCCCCACTCCCTGCTTGACAGCTAATGACTCCAGCCGCTCTTTCTGTCCAATGAGGAGGGAAAGAGCAGAGTGAGCTGCTCTCATGCACAATACTGGAGATCAGACTCAGGTAATCATAAGGGGTGGCTGGGGGAGCTGCAGAAAGAAGGTATTTTACCATAAAAAGTGGAAACTCGGCCAATACTTGTATAATGCTAAACCTACTCCAAGCTACATTCTACACCTATAGGTAGATTCACAAAGAGTTAGGCCGGCTTATCAGTTCTATCTTGGCTTGCAATGTTTCTGATGGCCGCTAGATGGCGCTTCCATTGCGGCCGGCGTAGATTATGTAAATGAGGGGATACGCCGATTCACAAACGTACGCCGTCGAATTACGTCGTTTCCATAAGGGATAGGCCGCCTAAAGTTAAAGCTATGCTCTAGTGGACTAGTAATTTTAAAGTATGGCCGCCGTTCCCGTCGCAAGGTTCGAATTTTTTACGTCGTTTGCACAAGTCGTCCACGTCGAAATCATTAGGCCCGTACGGCGTACTTAGCCGCAATGCGCACTGGGAAATGTAGTCGCCCGGCGCATGCGCAGTGTCAAAAAACGTGAGGTCAAGCCTCATTTCCATACAACACGCCCCCCTCCAACCAATTTGAATCAGGCGCCCTTCCGCCCGCTCGTTTGAGGCTACACCGCCGTAAATTAGCAGGTAAGTAGATTGTGAATCACTTCTAGCCTAGCTAATTTATGGGGGTGTAGTCTAAACAGGCTAGGCTACGCCACCGTAACTTTAATCCTTTCTACGTGAATCTACCTACTAATCTTTCTAACCTTGTAAAGAAAAAAAATCGATATACCTACATTTTCTGAAGCCGATCCAGTCCAGTCTCCAGCAAGTGCTGCTGTGAAATGCCTGGCGAAGTTATGTCACCCATAGAGTTACTATGGGGCTTAAGTTGTTGGCTGCCTCTCCTGCACACACCTACACACTGAAGTCGCTGATGTCAGCTCAGCATGGGGCCGGAGCAGAGCAACTGAAGAATGGGTAAGAGTAACAATCTCTTCTTTACAGGGCTAGATAGATTGGGCTTAGAATGTAGCTGAACTTCCACTTTAATGCATACAATGCATTAAGGTAAAACAACTTCAGACTTTACAACCACTTTAATTACCTTGTAAAGAAAAGATGTCTATTCTTACCTATGCTGAGGTCACCCCGGTCTGGTCACATGATCTCTCCAGCAGTGTTGCCAGCCTGCCAGATTAAAATTTACTGGCACAGCTAAGTTTTTTTACTGGCAGTTCCAAAAGTTACAAAATTACAGTTTTAATAACACATTTCAGTATTTATGCTACAAATAAGTACAATATGCAAGTAGCAATGCGATTTAAGGTAGATCAATATTCAGGCAAAAAGCATATTTCTTATTTATTTTTTTCGATATGGTAAGTAAGTAGCTAAGAGACAGGACTTGGGAGGGCAAGAAATTGGAATGGGTGATGTACTTGTAAATTTGACTCTCACAGTGATACTGACAGCAGTGTGCAGCAGCACAGATGTTGATGACTCCTCACCGACATGACATGTCCTCTCCTGAGTCACAGTGACAGTCTCTCTGCCAGGTGGTCCATTCAGTCCCCTCCAGTCCAAACAGCACTGACAGTCCCGTTGCTGGCTTGCCTTACTCCCGTCCTGCAGACAACACATGGCTCTGGCCGCTCCGCTCCCTTGACATCGCGCGACACGCTCAGACACCCCCCCTCCCCCACCAGACCCGTCACCCCACCGGCATCGCCCAAACAGACTGTAGCAGGCACTTGGGTGGTCTCAGCCAGCTCTGACCCCTGAGCTGCCTATGCACAGTTCTAAGCCGAGTGTCACAGCCATATTTTTTAATGGCAACCTTTTCCTCTTATTGGCATTTACTGGCAGGAGAAAAGTTCCCATTTTTTACTGACTGCCAGTAAAAATACTGGCGGTTGGTAACACTGCTCTCCAGTGGCTGGCTTCAGGGGAGAGGACAGATCACTGACAATGGCTGCAGAGCCTTGGTGATGTCACCCATAGACTTACTATGGGGCATCCGTTGCTGGCTGTCCCTTCTCTAAACTGAACCTGGCGCTGTGACCGGACTCGAGTGCCCTGAGAATAGGTATAGACATCTTTCCTTTACACTACAGAGTAATTAGAATTGGTTTACAACCACTTTAAGGATAGTTAGGATATAACTAGACTTTCACTTTGTGATCCTGCTGCTTTTGCCTGTATGGATGCTGACTCTAAATGTATACCCATTTGGTGACACCTAGTGGCCTTTTTGAAAACTTTTTTTTTTTTTTTTTTTAAGCATAATGTTTTAAGATTTTAGTTTTGCATTTTGGTACATTGGTGCATTGTTTCAGATTATAGCTTTAAAAATATCTTTTGTAAAAAGGATTAATATTTCTGAAGAAAATATTTTCCTTACTTTGTCATAACACACATAAAATTTACATTGTAGGATAGTACAAAAACCCTCTAAATAACCCCTTTTTGGAAAGTAGACACACCAAGTTGATCTGGCAATGAATAAACATGCTGGTATTGAGGGGGTTATTACATGGAGCTTGATAATGGTGCACTAGAGTCATTTAAATATCCAGGTCATACACAGGAGGGTGAGGTGAAGGCATTAATCTACAGGTCACATACAGTGAGAGGATGGAGATGAGGGGGTTAATGGACTTGTGTAGGATAAGGGAGGTGAAGTGGTTAATATACAGCTTACTGCAGAGACAGAATAGAGATTAGATATAGAGAAAGGGATAGTGAAAGAGCTAGAACAAACCCACAACTGCTGCCCTGAACAAGTACTAGTGAATGATTCATTCTTTAGTTGTCTCTTCCTCTGTTGTAAGGGGAGGGGGCAGACCTACCAGTGTAAATGGTGCACTGTTTACATTGGGGATTGTTGTAATAATATGGTACAGAGCCACTCCGATTTGTCTCTGTACGCAGTGTGAACCAAGGTGACCAGGGAAGATTTCTCTAGTTCCTTTTGCATGCCAGAAATATATGTCCTCCATATGGCAGTAGGTAAGTGCAAGCAAGCCAAGCAGTGTGGTAAACATCCCTCACTAAACTTGTGTGCACAAACACTTACATCATCCCTATTCACTGCCATGGGCTCTGGGTCGCTCAATGCAGCCTTTTGGGTCAAAGGGAACAGCCC
This sequence comes from Rana temporaria, assembly GCF_905171775.1. NCBI lineage: Eukaryota > Metazoa > Chordata > Amphibia > Anura > Ranidae > Rana > Rana temporaria. The sequence continues at coordinate 283,719,037 of NC_053492.1, forward strand.
AGGCACCAGCAGTTTACCTGCTTGGAAGGGGGGGTTAAGGGGAATGGCTTGCTCTGTGTTTGAATAGACGCATGTCCAGGGGCGGACTGACAACTCATGGGGCCCCCGGGCAATAGAAGATTATGGGGCCCCCGGGCTTACAGATGGCCATCACGCCAGGAGGCAGCGCAGAGGCGGGGCAGCTAAAATCTCAGGATTTTCCCATCAAAAGCATGTCGGTTTTGGACATATCAGGGACAGATCTAAAAAAACATAGATTTTTAAATACTGTCCCTGTTTTTACTGAGCCTGGCAACCCTGATGGGGCCCCCTAGTGGCATGGGGCCCTCGGGCAGTGCCCGAGTGACTCAATGGTCAGTCCGCCCCTGCGCATGTCCATTCAGCACTAGTCCTTGCCGTGTGCAAAGGTGTTTCTATAGAGCCATTCAGGAAAAGAAGACTCCCTGAATCCCAACATCTACCCGGCACTGGGGGGGATCCACTGAAGAAGCAGCATCAACATGTTGAGTAAGTCTCCAATTTTGCAGGTGCAATTTATTAAACATATATAGCTTTAGTATTCCTTTATGCATCTTGTCTTTTAGAGAATCAGCAACATGACCCGGTGACTTGTTAGAGGCATGTATGACCTGACCTTGCAACCTATTGTTTAGAGCCATCTTGTACTGGTTCTACTTTAGCCGAATAGATTCCGATTGTTGCTTCAGTTACTTAACAACTCTTTATTGACAATAATGTAATGTGTTTTTTCTGCACTACTTTTCATCCGTCTTGTGCTCATCCAGTTTGCCAAAATGATTTTATATGTATTTCTCATTTATTGCATTGCAGGCATTCAAGTGGAGTGGAGACAATTCATATTTTATTAACGGAGACACCGCTTCTTTGGCACTGGGAGGTGGAGGGTTAGTATTTACATACTTTCTCATGCTTTTGGTTTTTGCATCAAAACATTTCTCAGCTTATAAACATAAACGGTGTCATATTTATTTTTATTTTATCAAGTACGTTCTACTATTAAGAATAAGAGAGAAAGCCACTTAAAATTCTTTGTTTCCAATTACCGTATTTATCGGCGTATAACATGCACCCCAAGTTTAGGAGGGAAGTTTAAGGATAAAAACTTACATTTAAATGCCCATCAATGCAGCCTTATCAGTGTCCATTTGCAGCCTTGCCCAGTGTCCATTTGCAGCCTTGCCCAGTGTCCATTTGCAGCCTTGCCCAGTGTCCATTTGCAGCCTTGCCCAGTGTCCATTTGCAGCCTTGCCCAGTGTCCATTTGCAGCCTTGCCCAGTGTCCATTTGCAGCCTTGCCCAGTGTCCATTTGCAGCCTTGCCCAGTGTCCATTTGCAGCCTTGCCCAGTGTCCATTTGCAGCCTTGCCCAGTGTCCATTTGCAGCCTTGCCCAGTGTCCATTTGCAGCCTTGCCCAGTGTCCATTTGCAGCCTTGCCCAGTGTCCATCTGCAGCCTTGCCCAGTGTCCTTGCAGTATGAATGTTTAAAATTACCGCCGTGGCGCCGAGATAGACAGAACCGGATGTCCTGTGTACTCGGCTCCTCTCGCAGTTCTGCCCCTTGGCCAGGCTCCTATGATGGACATAACACAGGTCCAATGGCGGGACTGAGCATGACTGCGAGCGGAGCCGAGTACACAGTAGACTCGGCTATGTGTATATCGGTGGCGCTCACCCCTCTTCCCCTCACAGACAGTAGGGATCGGCGTATAACACACACCCAGGATTTCCCCCTGATTTTAAGGGGGGGGGAAGTGCGTGTTATACGCTGATAAATATGGTAAGTGGAACTTCTGGTAAACAGCACAGTTAAAATTACATGTAAGTGGACAGCTTTAATTGCAAAATTATTCCAAATTCTGTTTGGCAGTCTTGTGATTGACACAGCTCTTCTGGATTTATAAGCCAGGCAGATGACACCTGTGTACATTTTGCTTCCAGTGCCACCATACTGCTTACAGCATGTTCATTGGCCATTAGGTTCGCATTAAAAGTCTGGTAGTAAAAAAAAAAAAAAAAATACTAAAATTCTATTCAAATGTGTGTTGACTCAAAAAGTACCTTCTACTATTTTCAGTTTCCTCCAATTCTCCATAAGCACACTCTGAGATGAACTAGGGATTATGGGATTTGTAGTGTGCATAGAGCAATGCACATGACTGCAACTAACGTGCACTGCTCATTCCAAATAGATGTAAGTGAGCTGGAAATTAAGGGGTTCAGTAGCTCTGAGAACATTTAAAAGGAAGCAGAAAAAAACAGTATTAAAAAAAATAGATTACAGGGCCCTAAGTAGTGGATGTGTGTGGTCATACGGATATAGTTTTAGTGTTCTCTGATAAACTTTCCAGTTAGCAGATCAAGGAAGCCGAAATTAGAAATAATGTTACTTGCCTGGTTGTGTTAGATGTTTGATTCACAACACTGGCTGAACAGAATTGCCCTCTTGCAAAGCAACTAACCACACAATTGAAATTGTAAAAAAGAACTGTAAACCCCCCTAGTTTAGGCATTGATTACATCACATTTAGAACCTTTAAAGTGATGCATTTGGCCACACACAGGCCACCTACTGGGGTGACTGGTCTGGTCGCCATAACAGGTAGTGCCTTACCATTATTTCCAGCCTTGTTTTTTCCCCTTATTACCAGCATAAACACATACAGTAAGAAACAACTGCAGATTAAGATGCAGTATGTTATACATGTAGCTACGGTGACGCACATTAATGTATATGCCCAGACTTCAGCTTTAAATTTTAGGTTTGTCATGAGATCTAAAAATCTAGAATTCTCTCCACTTCCTGTTGCAGGAAGTAAAGGGAAATCTCCCAAAAAAAAAAAAAAAATGTTCCCCCTACCCTTTCCAAAACAACCAAATTGTCTTAATACAAATAACTTGTCATATAGAAATGATATCACCTAGAGGACTTTATCTGGTCTGTACTGAAGGGGACTATTGTTGGTGGAGAGGGGGGGTGACACCAATTTTTTTCGCCCCGGGTGACACCAACCCTAGTGACGCCACTGCCCACAATGCCACTAGCACTGAGGTAGCCAGCTGTATTGGTCCTCAGGGAGCAGGGGAGGTGACGGGGCTGGGAGTGATTCTGACTCAGACCCCGCCCCGATGTATAGTTGGGGGGGGGGGGGAGCTGAGGCTGCATGGGTTCGGAGTGGGAGTGGCGGCGTTGAGATCCCTGGAGCGCTGATCGTATGTGCAGCGAGCTGGCTGGCAGGTAGGTTCTTTGGCTTCTCTCCAATGCGATGTGTGGATTGTCTGATGAGGCTGCATTCATGGGAAACGGATAGGTTGCACTGGTGGGCACTAATGAGGTGGCACTGATTAGCACTTATAGGTGCACTGATGGAAACCCATGGGCACTGATGGGCTGCACTGAGAGGCAATGATGACAGCATTTAATTCTTGGACCCAGGCAGCACAATGTTGTGTCAGCCCTGATGGTAGCTAATCAGCTTGTTCAATTAATCTTTGACAAAAACCTGGAAGCGGATTGGTTTCTATGCAGAGCTGCACTGGATTTTGCACACTCCAGTTTTAGTAAATCAACCGCACTGTGTCTTGTCCCAGACTACGCCTTATGGACCTGCTGGCTAATTTATGCTCCTCTCTGGCAGGCGGGTTAGGTCTTTTATATCCCCCTTAAAGGGACCGCAACCCATAAAATGGTGATACATATTTACCATCAGGGATCCATCCCTGGCATCTTGTACGTAGTATTTTTTTACTGAAAATTTGCCTTCGATAAACCATTGCGCAAATATTGTGTACCATAAAGAATTGGAACTACTGATCTCTGCCTTCAGAAAACATATAATGTTTGGCAATTTTAAGTAATCTTCAGACCTAAAACAACATTTTTAAACGTTTGAAAAAATGTAAAAACTGCTCTGGCATTGAAAGCCTTAAAGTAAACCGTAGGCAATGGGAAAACCTATAAAAGCATAGCTTAGATTGCCCTGTTGGTGGCTGCACATTAATTCTCCATACAGTACTTGGGACCCTGGCAACTGGCCCTAGTTGAAAAAGCTAAACAAAATCTTTCACCATAGTTAATTTTTGAAATGTAAGATATGCCCAGAGGCGATTAAGTTCGCATGTGCCGCGCTATATAAGTTTTTCATTCATTCATTCATTCATTCATTCATGCCTTTTCATTTACGTTTACGTTTTTTTTTTTTTTTTGTTTTTTTTTTGTTTTTTTATTGAAGCCTAAAACTTTATTTTACTGTAATTCTTTACAGCAGTGGATTTGGATTATGGCTTGATTCGGATTTATATCACGGACGGAGTAACTCTTGCGGCACATTTAAGAATGACATCTTATCCAAGAAAGAAGACTTTGTTGTACAGGACATAGAAGTGTGGACCTTTAAATAAACGATGCTGTGCTACCGGAGATGTTGTTACATAGGGTCAAAAGGAGAAGATGCAAGAAAATGGTCCATGAATTTTCATCAAAGACTTGCATTTGATTATTTATTTTTTTTTATTACTGAACTTAAAACAATATGACATTCATGTTTGCACTGAAGAATCCATGTTTTCCCAGAATGCAATAGTGTCCCGAACAAATCTCTTGACTACTCCAAGCCGTTTTGTGTGCGGGGCTGCAGGAACTGAACACGTGGTTAAACAGCTTTGCTATAAATGTTCATCTTTTAGGTCTAAGCCTTCATGTTGTGGTAGAGCACACTTGACCAAATGACTTATTCACGGAACCTGAATAAAAGTGACTGAAAAAAATCTTAATGTTGTGTACATAAAATGAAAGAAAATATTTCACATTTTAAGGGATCAATTCTACCACGTTACTTTGCATTTTATTTATTGAATGATATTGCTGGCCTTGAATTTTTAAACATGCCTTCAAAGCACTTTTTTTAATTCACTTTAAAATACATGCGCACAAATCTGTTCACCATAAACGAAAATTCCCATGATATTAGCTTTATGACAAATAACGTGGCGAGGCCTGAAGACGGGATCCAAAGAGGCTCCCTTCAGGTGAACACCAGTTCTAAGTTTATAAAGTCTGTTGAAAATAAGGGAAAGTGTTGCCCATAGCTTCTAAGTTTAGTTGGTGTCATTTCAACTTCTTTTTTTCTTCTTTAGTGTTTTTTAAAATGGCCATGATGTGGCTCAGCCAGATTAACTGGCAATTTTGGATTAGAGCAAGGCAGAATAAAAACATTTATATATTTTTTTTTGCAAATTTTGTTATTGGCCAAGAGAATGTTGGCAACAAAGTGTCTTTGTGAAAGAGATGTGGCATTGAGCAGTTAAGTTGTTCCAGGCAAGAGTATTGTACTGAGGAACGCAGGCCGTTTCTAAAAGCTGCTTGATTTTATTTTTGTAATGTTTTTTTCTTGTTTTTTGCTTTTTGTTTTTTTGTTGTGTGTGTTTTTTTTTTTTCTAAAAGCATTTTATTTTGCATTATTTCTTAAAGGGCAAAGTCTAGCAAACTATAATTATGTCCGTTTAAGTAAGAATGGTTTGTGGTGTAAAGTAAATCTGTTTAAACAGAGTAATGTGACCACAATAATCTGATTTTGCTGGGAGAATTCTTGTAATAAAGTAAATATCTGGAATCACAGTTTGTCATTTTTGTGTTATAATATATATTTTTTTTTTCCCTGCAGGAACTTTACACAAAGACTGCTTCAAAGTAACTAAGTTCTGAACCCCCTTCTCATCTGCCCCAACACTGAACCCCCTCCTGCTCATCTGTCCCACCAATGTAACCCCCTTATCTGGCCCAACACTGAACCCCCCCCCCCCTGCTTATCTGTACCACCACTGTAATCCCCTTCTTATCTGGCCCAACACTGATCCCCCCTCTCATCTGTCCCACCACTGCAACCCCCTTATCTGGCCCAACACTGAGCCCCCCCCCCCTGCTCATCTGCCCCACTGCTGAACCCCCTTCTCATCTCTTCCACCATTGTACCTCCCTGCACTCTGCCCCACTGCTGTACCCTCCTGCTCTTCTGTCCTACCTCTGAACCCCTCCTGCTCATATGCTCCACTGCTGTACCCTCTTCTCATCTGTGATATGTGTCCTATGCAGAGTGGTGAAAGGAAGCTGAGATGGGACGCATCTACCTGTCCTGGCACACTCAACCTGCTGATCCACCTCTTGCATCCAGCCCACTTGCTTGTATGAGATGTATGTAATGTCATATACAAGCATCTGGAATGAATGCGCAATGATGAGCTCAGGTCAGGGGTATTTTCTTAAAGCAGTGGGCCTGTGTGCAGGATCATAAGTTGGGCCCCCACAGTAGAGGAAAAGTGCAGCAAAGTTGGGTGTGATTTTCATTGCACTGAATATTGGCTTAAAGCAGTGTTTCTCAATTCCAGTCCTCGGGCCCCCCCAACAGGTCAGGTTTTCAGGATTTCCATTATTTTGCACAGGTGATTTGAACAGTTTCACTGCCTTAGTAATCACCACAGCCTTTTCATCTGAGGGAAATCCTGAAAACCTGACCTGTTGGGGGGGCCTGAGGACTGGAATTAAGAAACACTGGCTTAAAGGGACACTGAGTTCGGGGGTTCAGTAGTAAGTGATGCAAAGGTTCAGGAATAATTTCAACAAAGTTCCCAGAAGCTCAACAGTAATTCCAGAAACTGTCACCTGATTGTAGTTTTATCACTCAGTGAAATCCCTTCTTTCTGAGATTGGTAGTAGCAACCAAGCGAGTCATCTTCCTTCAGATGGTGGGTGGGACTATCAGGACTGTGATTGGCTTTAGCAGTGGCCAGGACAGTTGTCCTCCTGGAAACAGGGACTGCCCCCCCCCCCCCGAGGCAATCTCTTTGCCATCACAAGAGCTTACAATCGCAGCTACAGCAAAATTAAAGAACCAAACAATGCGTCCCATCTTTTACAATGTGTGGGTGCACAGTGCCTCATACTCGGTGCAGTGTGGGGAACTATGAAATTGGAATGCATTCGTGTCTCACTGACACTTTCCTGCACTTCTCTGCTGATGGGGAGGGAGTCGAGTGTCGGCAAAAGAGGCCTTGTGTCACTTGCGGCACTAGTGCCGGGAGTTGCCAACCCCTGGTTTAAAGTGTGTGTGTGTGTGTGTATAAAACCAAAATTCTACTTTTTAGTTTTGGATGGCGTGGTGAGGGGTTTAAACCCTTACAGTATGAGGTTTTTATTGCTGTCTGTGTCCGAGGAGTAAAATAACCCTCTCTCTATTTGTCCTTGTTACCATGTGGGTTGTTGCAGGATTGGGAAAAGAGAAAAAATCTTCCAGATACAATTCAATACAAGAGGAATCGGAGGGCCCTGCTCATTAGAGCTTACAATCTAGAAGGAAGGGTCAAGTGGAACAAAAGGTAAAAATAATGGGGGGGATGATCAGATGGAGAAAATGAAAATACAGTTGTTGGGTGTGGGAGGCATAGGCTTCTCTGAAGAGGAGGGTTTTCAGGCATTGTCTAAAGGCTAATAGAGCTGGAGATAATTGGAACAGATTGGGGTAAGGAGTTCCATAGGATTGGCGAGGCTCTGGAAAAATCCTGGAGGTGTGAGCATGGGAGGAGGTGATGAGGGAGCTAGAGGGCAGAGGAGGTCTTGAGAAGAACGAAGAAAACTATTAGGTTGGTATTACCCTAGATCAGCCCTCAAAATTTCCACTCGCCTACTCGCATTTTGCGAGTGGAAAATGAGGTCTTGCGAGCTGGGCTGCCTGCCTGGGAGAGGGGGGGGAGAGCACCGCAGGCGGGGTTGATCGTGAGCATGAAGGAAGAGGAGAGCCGTGGGATAGCACGCTGTTACATCGCTTACAAGATGTCTCTGCTCTGCTCGACACAGCCCTGCCTCCTGACCCGTGCCTGTGATAGATAGAACGCCGGTCCACTGCTGCGATGCGTTCTATCTATGACAGCTGCAGGTCAGGAGGAGGTGGGGCTGTGTCGAGCAGAGCGGAGACATCATGTAAGCACCGTTACAGCGTGCTATGCCACGGCTCTCCTCTTCCTCCATGCTCACGATCAACCCCCGTCGGCGGTGCTCTCCCAGGCAGGCAGCCCAGCTCGCAAGAACTAATTTTCCAGCAGACCGGAGACAATCATATTGTAAGTGCCGGTAACAGTGTGCTATCTCCTTTTCCTCCAGCAATGCATTCTGGGTCGGATGTCAGTGGGCATGTCACCGCTGACATCCGCGGCTCCATAGAGGAGCACGGAGCGCCCGTTCAGGTCCACCAAAAAAACTGGCAGGCGGACCGGCCGCCCGTGTGAAAGAGCCCTAACTGACACTTTTTGGGGACCAGTGACACTAATACAGTGATCAGTGCTAAAAATATGCACTGTCACGCTACTAATGACACTGGGTGGCTGGAAAGGGGTTAACATCTAGGCAATCGCCATTCTGGCTTTTTGCCTAATGATCCACAATGATGAGTCTGTGGAACCCACAGATCAGCTCCCGCTGTCTTTAATTACAGCGAGAGTGGGTCTCCGGCGGCGTGCATGCGCGCCCCAGACCTAATAAATATGTGAAAAGTGTGGAGTGTATTTGTATTCAGCCCCCTTTACTCTGATACCCCTAACTAACATCTAGTGGAACCAATTGCCTTCAGAAGTCACCTAATTAGTAAATAGAGTCCACCTGTGTGTAATTTAATCTCAGTAAAAATACAGCTGTTCTGTGAAGCGCTCAGAGGTTTGTTAGAAAACATTAGTGGACAAACAGCATCATGAAGACCAAGGAACACACAAGACAGGTCAGGAATAAAGTTGTGGAAAAGTTTAAAGCACGGATAGGTTTAAAAAAAATATATCCCAAGCTTTGAACATCTCATGGAGCAACGTTCAATCCATCATCCAAAAATGGAAATGACACAACTGCAAACCTACCAAGACATGGTCGTCCACCTGAACTGACAGGCCGGGCAAGGAGAGCGTTCATCAGAGAAGCAGCTAAGAGGCCCATGGTAATTCTGGAGGAGCTGCAGAGATCCACATCTCAGGTGGGAGAATCTGTCCACAGGACTACTATTAGTTGTGCACTCCACAAATCTGGCCTTTATGGGAGAGTGGCAAGAAGAAAGACATTGTTAAAAGAAAGTCATAAGAAGTCCGTTTGCGAGAAGCCATGTTGGGACACAGCAAACATGTGGAAGAAGGTGCTTTGGTCAGATGAGACCAAAATTAAACCTTTTGACCTAAAAGCAAAATGCTATGTGTGGTGGAGAACTAACACTGAGCATCACCCTAAACACACCATCCACACCGTGAAACATGGTGGTGGCAGAAACATGGTGGTGGCAGCATCATGTTGTGAAGATGCTTTTCTTCAGCAGGGACAGGGAAGCTGGTCAGAGTTGATAGGAAGATGGATGGAGCCAAATACAGGGCAATCTTAGAAGAAAACCTGGTAGAGTCTGCAAAAGACTTGAGACTGGGGAGGAGGTTCCCCTTCCAGCAGGACAATGACCCTAAAAATACAGCCAGAGCTACAATGGAATAGTTTTGATCAAATCCATGTTCATGTGTTAGAATGCCCCAGTCAAAGTCCAGACCTAAATCCAATTGAGAATCTGTGGCAAGACTTGAAAATTGCTGTTTAGAGACGCTCTCCATCCAATGTGCTTGAGCTATTTTGCAAAGAAGAATGGACACAAATGTCACTCTTTAGATGTGCAAAGCTGGTAGAGACATCCCCAAAAAGACTTGCAGCGGAAGGGGGTTCTACAAAGTATTGACTCAGGGGGTCTGAATACTAATGTACCCCACACTTTTCACATTTATTTGTAAGAAAATTTGGAAAACCATTTATCATTTTCCTTCCACTTCACAATTATGTGTCCCTTTGTGTTGGTCTATCACATACAATCCCAATAAAAATGTTTTACGTTTTTTGGTTGTAACGTGACAAAATGTGGAAAATATCAAGGGGTATGAATACTTTTTCAAGGTGCTGTATTTACATGAGACAATCAAACGAACCTTTAACACCTTTTTTTATACATATATTTTTAAGGAAGCATATTTTATACATTAACCTTTAACACCGTATAACAATAAACCATGCTAGAAGCATGCACTTTGACCCTCCCTGCTCCTTTAGCGAGGCAGATTATGAGAAAAGGCCGCTCATCCCTCGGAGAGGAGATCAGTGCAGCCTCTCCCATACAAATTCCATATCTCTATATAGCAGTGTAATCTGGAGGAAGGATTGTGATTGTGCAGCTGCAGAAGTGATTGGATACTGCAGGCATGTGACTCGTACAATGTATCGTTGGTGAGTTTATCCGCTTTCTAATGCATAGCTGGGATAACAGGAAGTTCATGGAGTCTGAGGTAACTTCAACCATGTTATCACTCTGGTATGTTCAGCTTCTCTGCTTATATAAATGCTCAGCATAGCCTCTTATATCAGAATATACAGAGGGAACCTGCTATTTATACGTGAGGTAGTTTGTCTTTCTTCTGCAAAGCACTGCATTTAACTAATGTCCTCTTAACAGTGCATAATACCTTTGTGCTAGAAGAGATTACAGTCTGACCCTGTGACTATTTAACAACTTCAGCCCCGGAAGATTTTACCCCCTTCCTGACCAGAGCACTTTTTACAATTTGGCACTGCGTCAATTTAACTGACAATTGCGCGGTCATGCAATGCTGTACACAAACAAAATTTGCGTATTTTTTTCCACACAAATAGAGCTTTCTTTTGGTGGTATTTGATCATCTATGCTGTTTTTATTTTTTGTGATATGAACGAAAAAATTACAGATTTTTTTTTTTTAAGTTATATTTTCTACTTTTTGTTATAAACAAAATACAATATAAAAAAGGAATACTGCGCTGTGTACAAAAGTGGATACAAAAATTAGCTGCCAACACAGCTGTAGACACAAAGCAAAATTGTGATTATGAAAAAAGTGTAGCGCTTATTAATGTATATAGGTAAAATTACTAAACCACATGATTCTATGTAATAAATCCAATATGTAGATGAAAAACGCATCAATTATCTCAAATAACACCACGTGACAATTGCCAAGTGCAACACACTAAATAATTATAAATTCCACCTGTCAGTGAAAAGAAAAAGTCCATTCAATATAAAAAGAGTGACAACAGTCCAAAATTGTGAAAGAAATCTTGCAAATTCAAATGGGGGGTCCAACACAGGTGCAACCCTCTAAATCAGGGGTGTCAAAACTTTTTTCAAAGAGGGCCAGATTTGATGAAGTGAACATGCTCGAGGGCCGACCATTTTGCCTGACATTCTTTGAACCATTAAAATTCGGTCTAACTGTGTTCGTTCCAACAAGAATTTTCTTGCCTTTGTCGCTGTGTGTGAGTAAAGAGATGAGCTCAGGCGTATTATTTGAATATATCGTATTTATTGGCGTATAACACGCACCTTCACTTTAAGAGGGAAGTTTCAGAAAAAAAAAACTAAAAAATAAAGAACTGTGAAGCAAAATAAGTGTCAGTGCCCATCTGCAGACCCCCAATTGCCAGGAATGCAGCACACACCATTGCTAGGAATGCACCCACCATTGCCAGGAATGCAGCACCCACCATTGCCAGGAATGCACCACCTATCATTGCCAGGAATGTACTCACCATTGTCAGGAATGCAGCACCTATCATTGCCAGGAATGCACTCACCATTGCCAGGAATGATCAGTGTCCATCTGCAGCCGTGTCCAAGTGTCCATCTGCAGCCAGCATGTCCCAGGTGTCCATCTGCAGCCAGCCGTGCCCAATAATTAAGCTTTATTAGTTTTACATTTTCCCGCTGAGATGTCCTGTGTATTTGGGTGTACTCGGCTCCTCTCGCAGTCTCGCCCCTTGGCCTGGCTTCTATGATGGACATAACACACGTCCAATGGCGGGACTGCGAACGGAGCCGAGTCTAGCAGAGTACACAGTACACTCGGCTCGGGCTATTTCGATGGCGTTCGCTCCTCTTCCCCTCACAGGCAGCAGGGATCGGCGTATAACATGCACCCCTGATTATAAGGGGAAAAAAGTGCGTGTTATACACCGATAAATATGGTATATCTTTTGTGGCCCCGGTGCTGGGAGATCGTCGGGGGCCACAAAAGATATATATGTGTAGATAACCAGGCGGACCGTTCAAAACTGGGCCGCGGCCCGCGATTGGCCCAAGGGCCAGACTTTGGACATGCCTGCTCTAGATGGAAGGACGATAGTCAGAAACAATACCACCCGATGATAGGAGGAGGCTTACCGAATATAAGTGACTTATACCTTGTACACACGATTGGTTTTCCCGACAGTAAAAAGTCTGCCGGGAAAACCGAGAACCTGCAGTGGTCAGTAACTTTTTCCCCCTACACATGGCCCGGGTTTCCCGACAGGAAAACTGCCATGAGAGCTTTTGGTTGGGAAACCCGGCCTTGTGTATGCCCCTTCGCAGGTTTTCCCCATAGGGAAGCTGCTGGCTTAAAAACAGCTGGGAATCCTATCGGTTTTCCTGTCGGGAAAACTGCGATGGAGCATACACACGGCTGGGATTCCCAGCCAAAAGCTCTTATGGCAGTTTTCCTGCCAGGAAAATCGGTCATGTGTACGAGGCATCAGAGAGAGGCTTATACCACCCAAGTCACAAACACCTTTTAAGGTCGGTCAACTCGATGGGTACAGCTGGTCCTGAATCCAACCAGCAACTCAGCACAAGCAATCCAAGACTTATATATATATATTGGGAGATGTATAGCGTGTAATCTTGTTGGAGGCAGAGACTCGGTATCCTCATGCCATGCATAATATATTGAAAGAAAACCGCATAGTGTGATACCGTTTGAGAGTGGTATTTATTAAAAAAAAAAAAACATATAAAATGGACACTCACATTTTAGATGATCATCATAGGCATATCAAGGTACAGGAGCGATGTATATAGGTGGGTCCATCCGACGCGTTTCAACTAAAAAGTCGTCATCTGGGGTCTCGCGCCGATCGTGGGCACGAGAGGCAGAACAGGGACGTGTGTGTAAACACACAAATCCCTGTTCTGTGAGGAGAGACAGATCGCGAGTTCCTAATAGCTAGGAACCACGATCTGTCATTTCCCGTCTCCAAGTCGTCCAGAACATGGTGGCATGACTGGTAACAGGGAAAAAAAAAACTTGGAACCAATCACCCTGAGATCCCTCCATTGGCTGTCCGTAAAGGACTGAGTCACATTTAAGGCCCTATGCCTGACGCACAAATGTGTACACGGAAGCGCCCCCCAATATTTTGTTATGAAAATAAAATACCAAAACCCCAATCGCGTTCTTGGATCAACTGACCAAAAACTACTCCAAATCCCCAAAGCCCGGTACAAGACCAAAGGAAAATGAAGATTTGCAGTCCAAGGACCTCGACTGTGGAATGCATTATCGACTAGTATCCGAATGGAAATTGATCACCAGGCCTTCAGAAAAAAAACTCAAGACCCACCTATTCTGAAGGATAAATGGAAGTAAAATGGATGCCAAGCGCCTTGAGGCGATACAGTTCGCATTTGTAAAGCTATACAAGTTATTCACTCACTCACTCACTGACTCTAGGTCAGTCCCATCCACCTACAGTTAGAAACACACCTAGAGAACACAATTAACACCTTGATCGCCCCTAGTGTTAACCCCTTCCTTGTCAGAATTTTTATAGCACTGATCACTGTATAAATCCCAAAAATGTGTCAAAAGTGTCCGCCATAATGTCGCAGTCCTGATAAAAATCGCAGATCGCCGCCATTACTAGTAAAAAAATATATAGTAATAAAAATGCTATAAATCTACTTTTGCGCCAATCAATGTAAGCTTATTGCGCTTTTTATTACCAAAAATATGTAGAAGAATACATATCAGCCTAAATTAAAAAAAAAAAAACAACTGGGGATATTTATTATAGCAAAAAGTAAAAAATATTGTGTTTTTTTTTTTTTCAAAATTGTTCACTCTTGTTTTGTTTAAAAAATAAAAATTGCAGATATGATCAAATACCACCAAAAGAAAGCTCTATTTGTGGGAAAATAAGGACGTCAATATGTTTGGGTACAGCGTCGCACGACCGCGCAATTGTCAGTTAAAGCGACGCAGTGCCGAATCGCAAAAAAATGGCCCGGTCATTGGGCCGCCAATTCTTCTGGGGCTAAAGTGGTTAATCACCACTGTTTTTTTTCTTTTTGCTAAATAAATGAATAAAGACTGAAAATTTTGAAAATAAACAAAAAACTTTTTCATAGCTTGTTATAAAATTTTGCAAACAGGTAATTTTTTTCTCCTTCACTGTGTGCTGATGAGGCTGCACTGATGAGGTGGTACTCATGGGCACTGATAGGCTGCACTGATGGGTGACACTGGTAAGGAGGCACTGAATAGCAGCACTAGTGGGCACTGTACTGATAATCAGTGTCCATGTCCCCTTTAGAGAAGCAGGTAATCGTCTCTCTTCTCCTCTCCCCATGCTGTCAGAATGAGGAAAGGAGTGCCAATAACTGGCTTCTATTTACATCCATGATCAGCTGTGATTGGCTCTTCACCTCAATATGTGATCACAGAACGTGCCACCTGCGATCACGGGAGGCCATCATATGACAGCCTCCCAGAACTAGCCATCATGGCTATAGCGCGGTCAGCAAGTAATTAAAAATAAAGCAATACCCGCTCTCGCCCTGCTCTACACATGCTCAGTTGCTCTCCATTTTAAGCATTGCTGAGTTTGTAGAGGCCGATTTGCTGACAGCCTTAAAGTGGAATTAAACCCTCCTATTCTCTACAGCCAAGGAAGCTGCTTCTGTCTGCCATGGTGCTGCACATGTGATCAGTTATGATACCAGCCATTTGATGGTTTGACAGTTTGGTTGAGGATACAACCAAATGTGACAGTTAGCAACCCTGGCATTTTAGGAATGTAACTGTTCTTTGAAACTAATAAATCAATGGGTTTAGTTCCACATCATGATTTACTGCTGTTCAGGGGCTCTGAACTAGACAAATAGTAACCTCCAGCAAGCAGAAACAGGAGCAATGGTGGAAGCAATTTACAGTACACACTAATTTTGGTAGCATAGGGCCAGATTCACAAAAGAGATACGATGGCGTATCTACTGATACGGCGTCGTATCTCTGTTTCTAACTATGCGGCTGATTCATAGAATCAGTTACGCATAGCTAGTCCTAAGATCCGACAGGTGTAATGGACTTACACTGTCGGATCTTAGGATGCAGTACCGCGGCCGCCGCTGGGGGCATTTCTTGTCGTAATCCAGCGTCGGGTATGCAAATTAGCACTTACGGAGATCCACAAAGCTTTTTCCCTTCATTAAGTCGCCGTAAGTGTTAGTTTGCCGTCGCAAAGATAGGGTACCTTTACAAAAGAGTAAAGGTACTCTACCATGCAAAAGTATACCCGTCGTTCCCGCGTCGGTTTTGAATTTTTTTCAAATTTTTCCCGCCGCAACTCTTTTTTACCCGTCGCGATTCACAGAACTTGGCGCAACGTAACTTCGCGCAAAGCACGTCGGGAAAATATCGTCGGGAGCATGCGCAGTACGTCCGGCGCGGGAGCGCGCCTAATTTAACCAGTTAGCAACCGCCCTATAGACGAAATACGTCTACAAGGCGGTTGCTTAACTCTGGGAGGGCGTCAATGTACGTCCTCCCAGAATCGCGCTCCCGCACGCCCTGTGGGGCGCGCACACAGGAATCTTCGTGACCGCCGGGTCCTCCGGACCCGGCTGATCACGGATCACGGTAAATCGCCGCTGATAGTGGAGGTGTACCACGTGATCGCTCCGTCCAATGACGGAGCGATCACTAGTAAACAAACCGGCGTCATGTGATGACGCCGGTTCCTCCCTCTCCTCTCTGTACCGAACGGTACAGTGTGAGAGAGGAGAGGGGAGAGAGCGCATGCAGCAGCAGCTGCTGCGGGCTGGATCTGTGACACATGCAGTCACAGATCCAGCCAGCCATCCATCCCTCCCTGTGCTATACTCTGCAATGCCCCGGCAATACTCTGCAATGCCCCGGCAATACTCTGCAATGCCCCGGCAATACTCTGCAATACCCCAAAATACTCTGCTGCAATACCCCAAAATACCCCACAATACTCCGCAATACCCCACAATACTCCGCAATACCCCACAATACTCCGCAATACCCCACAATACCCTGCAACGTTGCCTATGGGGATTCTTAGGTAGCGAAGTTTGGCGCCATTCCACGAGCGTGTGCAATTTTGAAGGGTGACATGTTGGGTATCTATTTACTCGGCGTAACTTCATCTTCCACATTTATGCAAAAGAATGAAGAAAAAATACAAAATTTACTAAATTTTATAACAGAAACAAAGAAAAATTCTTTTTTTTTACAGAATTTTCAGTCTTTTTTCTCTTATAGCGCAAAAAATAAAAAACCCAACGTGATTAAATACCACCAAAAGAAAGCTCTATTTGTGTGAAAAAAAGGACGAAAATTTAATTTGGGTACAATGTTGTATGACTAAGTAATTGTCATTCAAATTGTGAGAGCACCGAAAGCTGAAAATTGGTCTGGTTATTAAGGGGGTTTACGTGCCCAGTGGTTAAATGGGACTCGCCCCATTTGAATTGGCCCGCCTTGCGCCGGACTGATTTAGGATACACCGCCGCAAATTTCCAGGTAAGTGCTTTGTGGATCGGGCACTAACTTGTGTCATTTGCGGCGGTGTAACTTAAATCAGAAAAGTTACGTTGCGCCCGCTGGTTGTGAATCTGGCCCATAGTTATTAATTTGGAATGTATATCCCTTGCTAAAGAACGTTATTTTTTTATCAAGTCAGGTACACATCTTTTTTTTTTATACAGATTAGGGGGGAGGGAACATCATTTAGCACAGATAGTGTTGGGCTGTTCTGCCTTGTTAGGGCCCCATTCACACCTGAGCGTTTTGTAGCTCAAAGCTCCAGAACGCCTAAAATCATATGGTTTTCATTTGTGCCTGTTTACACCTAAGCGTAGTGTCAAAAATTTACATGACCTTAATTTGTGCTTTAAGTGTTTTTGGCCCCAATAGACTTCAATGTGAGAACTTGGAAGACCCCACGTCGCCATGTATCTATATGAGTGACGTTCCTATTGACACTACTGAAGTTGCTGCAACTTCAGAAAAGGTTCCTGCACTACTTTGATCCAACTTTGACATTAAAGCGGAGGTCCCGCGTCCAATCATTTTTTTTTGTCATTCAATTGTTTTCCCCATTACAAAATAATACTCACTGTTTAGGTGTAATAAAACATCCGCTGTCTGTTTTCTTACGCAAGGATAAAGGACAAAATGTTGCTTGTGGGCAAGTGAAGCCCACAAGCACTGATTTCCTGGATGTGGTGAATGCTTATCTCCAAGCATTCACTGCTCGTTCCCGCGCATGCTCAGTATTTACGGTGCGCAGCCATCACAACGGGTGGCGTTTCTTGAGATTTTGATGGGCAGCGTTCCGCACTGACTCTTGGGAAGCATGACCCTTCACTCCCAGGAGACAGTGCGGCGCCGGGGAAAGCTGTATACATGCCTACTCCCACGGGAGTGATACACAGGAAGTAACACTTTAAACAGAAATAATAAGGCAAAAAAAATTATTGACCGGCCATTTGATCATTTATAAAAAAAATGTACTGAAGGGGATAGGATTTAGTTGCGTATTTGGGTGGAACTCCACTTTAATTCAATGCCAAAAAGTATAAAAGTCTTATCAAAGTGGGACTCCAAAGTTGCAGTAAAAATCATGGAACTTTGGAGTTGGCTAGTGTGAAAGGTCTTAGGGAGGCCTCCAAATGTGGAGTTTCCATCCCAATTTTTTTTTTTTCATTATTGTGCTCATTAGACCTAAAAAAAGAAAAAAACATTTTTTTTACTCATCTGGAAATGCCTGTCGCTATGTGCTCCCACGAAATCTGCCTTTGGAATCACCTAGGATTCTGACATCATCTCCCTCTAATGCTCCTGGGAAATGTGTGTCATCATTTCCCAGGATGCAGTGTGCTACCCAATTATCACTCCCCATCCAAGACTTCCAGGAAGTAAGTGCTTGTGGGCTTCACAATGCCCACAAGCAAAATGACAACGGTGTGGACATAGTTTTATAAACTATCTTTTTTGAATAACTATGCGGATCGGCGGCGGATTGTAAAATAGTAAGTGACCGGATTTATATTATAAAAACGCATGATGAAAGGACATACATTTAACCGCTTGGGATCCGCGCTATGGACAAAAGACGTCCACATCGCGGCTCTCAAGTGCCGAGTGGACATCTTTAGACGTCCTATTGTTGTCATTCCCTGTGCGCGCCGCTGGGGGTGCACAGCAGGGAAACAACGTGCCCGGCGCATCGCTCGGGAGCCGATGCGTGTGCCTGGCGGCCGTGATGTCCGCCGGGTACACGCGATCGTCGGTGACAGCAGGGACGTGGAGCTCTGTGTGTAAACACAGAGCTCCACGTGCTGTCAGGGAGAGAGGAGACCGATCTGTGTCCCTTTACATAGGGACACAGCATCGGTCACCTCCCCCAGTCAGTCCCCTCCCCCACACAGTAAGAACACAATGAGGGAATACATTTAACCCCCTATTTATACAGTAATTAGTGCAATTTTATAGCACTGATCGCTGTATAAATGTGAATGGTCCCAAAATTGTGTCAAAAGTGTCCGATACGTCCGTCGCAATATCGCAGGCCTGACAAAAAAATCGCAAATCGCAGCCATTACTAGTAAAAAAAAAAAAAAAAATCATAAATCTATCCCCTATTTTGTAGGCGCTATAACTTTTGCGCAAACCAATCAATATACGCTTATTGCGATTTTTTTAAACAAAAATATGTAGAACAATACGTATCGGCCTAAACCGAGGGAAATTTTTTTTTAATAAAATTGGGATATTATATTATAACAAAAAGTAAAAAATATTGTTTTTTTTTTTCAAAATTTTCTTTTTTTTATGTTTATAGCGCAAAAAATAAAAATCGCAGAGGTGATCAAATACCACCAAAAGAAAGCTCTATTTGTGGGAAAAAAATGATAAAAATATAATTTGGGTACAGTGTTGTATAACCGCGCAATTGTCATTCAAAATGCGTCAGCGCTGAAAATTGGTCTGGGCACGAAGGGGGTTTAAGTGCCCAGTAATGAAGCGGTTAAAAAATGCTAATTGTGGTTGGAACCCCGCTTTAAAGAACAATTTATTGGGCAGATTAAGGGAAACTGGTTAACCAAAGCCCTGGTAGTAAGCATCGGTTATGGCACTATAAGAAGTAAAGTTTATTTTTTGCAATGATTATTAATCTAAAAGTGCATGTGTCTGTTTTTGGTAGTTTGACCAACGAGTGAATGGAACCAACCAGAAATAAGCCATGGATCATTTACAACAGAAAAGCAAAGAGCAAGGATGCAACTCTGTTGGAAATCTTAAGAAGACGTGGCAAACCTGGGCAAAGGAACATGAGGTTTATCAGAAACAAAACCCTTTTAGCAATGACATACGGCCTGGCGCTGCCCATTTAGACACGCAACATCCAGACTACGGCAAGCCAAAAGCTGGTTCCCGAACAGAGCAGAGGGGCAAGGATGCTCACAGACATGTAGGAAAAGAAGTGGAGGACCTGTGTCTTGTCATGAGAACAATTGGAGTGAAAGGAGATGATGGACTAACTAGGGTCACATTTGGGAGGTTGTTTGAAGCTTATGTGACTATATCCAACAAGCTTGTGGGTGTTTTACTGAGGGCCAGAAAGCATGGGCTACTGCAGTTTGAGGGAGAGATGCTGTGGCAAGGACGGGATGACCAGGTTGTTATAACTTTGCTAGAGTGATGCTTATTTTATTGTCAACCAATTTTAACTGCGCAACTGGCTGAATTCCAAAGTGGTAGATTAGCACCTGGTGCTGGGAGCCTTGTATGGGTTTGGCACCCTGAATTACTATAAGCTGGTAGAACTCTCTGAAGAAGTTTCTGGACGCTAAAAAGCTTCTGATTGAAGACCTGGTAGCTCTTACACACCATTAATGCATGGTCATTCCCTTAGCACCTCATCATATGCACTACACAACAGGATCTTGAAGCTTACACACATCTGGAAGTTAATATCTCCCAGCAAATTCAGGATTGTTCTATTTCAGAAAAAAGAGTAAACATGTGCTAGAAAACAGTGCTTCTAACGTGACCCCACCTCGCTTACAATAACAGAATTATTGCAATACAGTGGGGGGGGGGTTGGGGTTTCAAGACTTTGAAATTATTTCAAAAGTTTGCAATTGCCAGATAATTTTCATCACAAAACAACTGAAATATGGGTATACTGCACTGCAGAATGTCTGTGACAGCATCATTCAGGCTGGGTTCACGCTTAAAACAGATGTAGCATCCAGCAGGGGTCCGGTGCATCCTTGTTTTAGGGACGAATCAGACCCGAATGTTCGCCTGAATTCGGACCTGAAACTGACCCAAAGTTGCACAGGACTCCAAAGTTGCACATCCTGGAGATGTGTAAACTGGTTCAATTGAGAGCCGGTCACAGTCTCCTATCATACCAATTGGATGCGGAGAAAACCACATACAATTCTCATAAGTGTGAACCCAGGCTGAAGCTTAATGCCTTGTACACACGATCGGAATTTCCGATGAAAAAAGTCAGACGGAATTTTTTCATCAGATATTCCGACCACGTGTGGGCCCCATCTGACTTTTTTCCGTCGGAGTTTAGAAATAGAACATGTTTTCTTTTTTTCCGATGGAAAAAAATCCTATCGGAAATTCCGATCCTCTGTGTGGAACTCTGACTGGAGAAAAAAACATGGATGCTCAGAATCAAGTCGACACATGCTCGGAGGCATTAAACTTAATTTTTCTCGGCTCGTCGTAGTGTTTGATGTCACTGCGTTTTGGACGGTCAGAATTTGGTCTGACAGTGTGTATGCAAGACTGATGGAAGACAGCTTAAATGGAATACCGACGGAAAATTCCATCGGATTATATCCCATCGGAAATTCCGATCGTGTGTACAGGGCATTAGATGATGCATACAAGTAGGGCAGTCTTCCATTTGGAATTGATGTATTGGACCATCCCTATTGGACCATCCCTTTGGTCTGTGATCTTGTTATCCTGGATTGTGACTTCTTTGATGCTGGCACACCCTCCTTGTTACGTGATTATATAAAAAGAATATATCAGTACCAATATTTTTCTTTTAGTCACCTGTTGAGTCAAGCAGAGCAAGAAGTTACAACGTACAGAATCTAGGAAGTATATTACTCCACTTGAACCTGCAAAGTGTGCCCTCAATTACAGAAAACTTAGATTACCGAACACTTTCACCCCTTTCCTGCCCAGGCCCATTTTCACATTTCAGTGCGGTCACACTTTGAGGCTTGGTTCACATCTACACTGGCCGCAGACCGCACAGCAACGCTGTCCATTCCTGTTCTCCGTTTCAGGGCAGAATTTTTGCCTGAATTCGACCCTGAAATGGAGGCAAAGGCACACAGCGTTTCTGTGCAGTGCGCTCCACAGCCACCCCGTAGAAATGTGAACTGGCTCCATAGAGAGACGGTCACATTCTCCTGCTATGCAAATTTGATGCGGAGAAACCACATCCAATTCGCATAGGTGTGAACCAAGCCTGAACCTTGCTGAAGGGGGCGGGGTGTGCATATGACATCACACCATAACTCGCAGCTGGCAGGGAGTGAGATAGTGAGCAGCAGGGCCCGCATGTGATGTCCTGCCATAGCTCGCGGCCCGACAGGGAGTGAGATCAACGAGATAGTCAGCAGCAGAGTGCAGGGCACACACACATTATTGATTGCTGCGATGCCCGCGCTCCCAGCAACAAATGACTGCTGAGCGGCGATGTTCCACTTTACACTGGCTGCCTGACAGGAACGTCACTCGGTCCGTGTTCAGACCGCAGGCCGCCATTTAATGACCGCTGGTATATATTTGAAAAATCGATCAATCCTGATGTACTGGCAGCCTATCTCATTTCTTAAGGCACTAAAATGCTAGAACAGTACAGTAGACACCCCAAGGTATTTAGTAAGAGGCTTGGCAAGTTTTTTAAAGTTGTAATTTTGTCACAATTTTTTCGAGAATGAAAAAAAATTAAATAACTTTTTTTTTCTTTTAGTCACTGGCAGTACAGAGTGACAATATGTTAGCAGGGCTGGCCCAGTACAATGATCTGTGTACCAGTGGACACAGTGAGTCACAGATCAAGGGTGACCCCTAGGACGTGCACAAGGCAAGCGAGTGGGAGGAAACCATACGCTGTCCATGTGGTATAACGATGCTCCCGCTCAGCTCTAATATGATAATAGCCCAGGCAGAAGGTAGTTAAAAGGGTTCTTTGGTCCCAGCATGCTCTTTTGCATTATAACATCAGAACTGTAATAACAATAGAGACAAAAGTTTTATTCGACAAATGTGTAGCAGAGAGTTGGGTTGATAGTGGGACAACTAAACCAGGCGTGCTGTTCTTGGTTGTGTAATGTGTTTTAACAATAAATGTACAGTATCTCACGAAAGTGAGTACACTGATCACATTTTTGTAAATGTTCCTTTTCCTGTGACAACACTGAAGAAATGACACTTTGCTACAATGTAAAGTAGTGAGTGTACAGCTTGTATAGCTGTGGAAATTTGCTGTCCACCTCAAAATAACTCAACACAGCCATTAATGTCTAAACTGCTGGCAACAAAAGTGAGTACACCCCTAAGAAAAAATGTCCAAATTGGCCCAAAGTGTCAACATTTTGTGTGGACACCATTATTTTCCAGCACTGACTTAACTCTTTTGGGCATGGAGTTCACCAGAGCTTCACAGGTTGCCACTGGAGTCCTCTTCCACTCCTCCATAATGACATCACAGAGCTGGTGGATGTTAGAGACCTTGCGCTCCTCCACCATCCGTTTGAGGATGCCTCACAGATGCTCAATAGGGTTTAGGTCTGGAGACATGCTTGGCCAGTCCATCACCTTTACCCTCAGCTTCTTTAGCAAGGCAGTGGTCGTCTTGGAGGTGTGTTTGGGGTCGTTATGTTAGAATACTGCCCCGCTAAGATATAATAAAATATTTACAAATGTGAATATATATGTGTGTATATATATATATATATATATACACACACACACACACACACACACACTTTAAAGCCAAGAAGAGGGTATACTTACATCCCTGTGCACTATTGAAATACCTGAAAATCAACTTTAATAAAAAAAAAAAAACACAAAACAGCACAATAAATTACTATTTAATGGCAAATATAATTTACAAATCAAGAAAGGAAATCATTAGCTGGAGGGTAACATGTTGTATTGATATCACAGAAACCTGAATAGAATATACAGTAAGCCATAGCAGAAGATATAAAGGATAATTGTAAAATGCCATGAGAAAGGCAGAGTTAAAAGGTTGTTAGAAGATTAGAAAGACTTATAAAATGGCTTCATAAGAAATCCTGCAGCCTTATGGACATTTGTTGAATCCTTAAACTACAGATGAGCAGCCTAAAAGCACCAGGATGATTTGAGGTTGTACATTTTGGGGCTGCTTATCAAACGATGTCAATAGTAGTGTAGTGTAGTGATCCCTGTGTGAAAGCCTCCCAATTACCAAGTAGAGAACCGTTACCATGTTGCAGGCATGGCCGGAACGTCCCACTACTGAGCAGAACCAAAATTCGGTAAAGCCAAAAAGCATGAAGATAGAAATAGATGCCAGGTAATTGAGCACTGGAACAGATGGGAAGATATTTAATCAGAAGTGAAGTTTGTATTAAGATTAAACAAACAGTCTATAATGCAATATTTTATGCATGATAAGGTGTCTCCAGCATCTTCCAGAATTAAAATTGCCAGGCTGCCCCAGGTCGAGTGGGTGGCTAGGAAGTCCTGACATATATATGTATACATTCGTGCCCCGAGTCTAGATTTCATATTTTTGTTATATGATTTAATCTGTCTCTTGATGTACCTCCTGGCTATCAGATCATCTAGTTGTTTTCTGTTAGTTGATCTATTCTATTTTCATGTACTGTCTACTGCTCTTCACATGTACAATGGTACTCTTTTTTTCTTCTAATAAAATTCCTTCTGTTAAAAAAATAAAAAATAAATAAAAAATTGCCAGGCTGAGGGGCTTACTTCACAATCTGCAAGAATTCGATGCTGTGCCTCCTATATTGTAAGAACCAGCTATTTGGTAATCCATACTCCTATTAACAGGCATCCTACTAAATATACATACAAGTTATAAAATAAATAACATGCATTAGACCTCACAGGACCTTCTGAAAAATACATATGCCTCTTCGTCAGCTTCTCCACAAAATAATGGGCATGTTATATAAAGTGTATTATCCATTTCCGAGCTTGCTTTCAAAGAATAAACACACCCCATTCATTCATTAATAAATGATTGTGAGATTCTATCTTAGTTGGACTGGCACAGTGGGACTCATCCATCTGGAATGATATCCTAGCATATGAAGTAAATGGTATTTCAGCTTGTGGTTGTGTTTGCTTGAAGGCGCTCCAGGAGCTGGTCAGCCTGCAGAATATAAGACAACATATTTATTTCCACTAGACGGCACAGCAGCTGCTGATTTTAGCTACTGGTCATAGGAAATGACATAAAACAGTGGTCCATATATAGATGCACCTTCAATACACTATAAATCAGTGGTCTCCAAACTGCAGCCCGGGGGCCAGATGTGGCCCTTTGGTTGCATTTATCTGGCCCTTGGGGCACAATTTCATCCACTGATACTAACTGTGGGGCATAATCCCTCCCAATGACGCCAACGATGGGGCACAATTTCTACCATTGGCACCAACAATAGGGCACAATGACACCAATGATGGAGCCCAATTTTTTCCTATGACGCCAATGATGGAGCTCTATTCCTCCCAATCAACAAAGGGGCACAATTGCTTCCACTGACACCAAAGAAAGGGCATTGTTTTTTCCCACTGACATCAGGACCTGTTCTACGCCCAGTGATCACACTCCGGCCCCCCTAATGTCTGAGGGACCGTAAACTGGCCCTTTGTTTCAAAAGTTTGGAGACCCCTGCTATAAATCATCATAGGTTCTGTCTTAGGTACAAAGATAGAGATAGGAGGTACGGGCAGACAGCCGCAGGCTCCTGGTATTGTACCCGCGATCTGCTAATCACAGGTGGAATACTTTACTTCCTGTATAATGATGAGGCTAGAAAATACGGAACTGGAATTTGTGACTGAGGATTTGGTGAGTAAAGGGGGCACTTCATTCTTTATTTGCATGTCAATAATTAGTTAGGAAGAGAGGAGGTTGTGTCAGTGGTGGGAGCCCAGAGCTTGGCTTAATGCACAGATTCTTTAGCAGTAAAGCCCAATTTTAAATGCCTCACCATACTCCAAAAATGTTTACTTAAAATCAAATCAAAAGTGCTCTGTACTTTAATCAAACACAAGAGGTGGCTTGTGAAAAAGGTACCATCATCCAAGTTTTTTTTTTTTTTACTGTTTAGGATAAGGTGGGTGAGTATCAGAACCATTGCATGGTTTTATTACTATCTAGGCCTCTGTTATTGTCCAGGTTTTTGTTCGTTTTTTAGGGAAAGACTAGAGTCCCCTGTCAGCCTTTTATTGTCGTCTCTGTTCCTGTTGCAGATTTTCTCTTTCTTCCTGCCTTATGAAACTTTTGACCCACACAGCACAAATCCCGACGGGGGTCCTAATACTTCCCCAATTTATCCAACACTAAACAAAAGTTTTGACTGAACAAAAGTTCTCTTGCTGAACTGACAAACCCTGTACTACTAGTAGCAGCTGCAGAAAAACAGCCTTCTCCCAGAAGGTTGGCATTGCTAACAGACTAAAGTCTTCCTTCAGTACAGGTCTCCTTTAACCACTTGCCTACTGGGCACTCTTACACCCTTTCCTGCCCAGGCCAATTTTCAGCTCTCAGTGCTGTCACACTTGCAATGACAATCGCGCAGTCATGCAACACTGTACCCATATGACATTTTTATCATTTTTTATTCACACAAAATAGAGCTTTCCTTTGGTGGTATTTAATCACCACTGGGTTAAGTTTTGCTAAATAAACTGAAAAAAATAAATAAATAGTATAAGCCCTCTACCACATGAGGCGGACTCCATAGCTCAGCGGGAGATCTCTCCGCTGAGCCGGCGGATGACAAGTCCCTCTCTGCTCACTGAGCGGGAAGGGGCTTGTGCAGCGCCGCTGTCTCCTATGGAGAGATCTGATGAAAATGGACAGCATGTCCGTTTTCATCAGATCTCACCCGATCGAATGTGGACGGATGGCGACGTATCGCCATCCATCTGATTTAGCGGATCGGATCAGGTCACATGTCAGCAGACATGTCTCCGCTGACATCCGACGCTCCATAGGCATGCATTGATCGGTCGGTCAGGTCCGTCGTCAAAACTGACAGGCGGACCTGAACGGTCTGACCGTGTGAAAGGGGCCTTATCGTTTGTTAGATAATTTTTCTTATTGTGACAGTGTCCCTGTAAAGAAACCCCACACCATTTTACCCACCTTACTAGCACTGCCTCGCCACTCCTTCTCTGCCTACAGCCAGCACTAAAAACGACTGGGTTTTGGTGACCAGGGGAAGTGGTGACATCACTCCCCTGGTAATGTGACAGATGTTTGGGTGTAGGAATTGGCTGCTAGACCCAAGCACTATTATAGGGAAAGAGGTCACATGCTCTGAAGTAGAGGGTATTGTAGCTAGCTTTGGAAGAATCAGAAGAAGCAGTAGCAAGGAAATAACTGTAAGGTGACCCTTAGCAGAGACACTGTCACTTCGCCCTGCATGTGCAAGGTAACAGTGGGGTTGATAACAAGTTAACCACTTTAATGTGTTTTTCCATATTTACAGTGAGGTTGATTTACTCAAACTGTAGTGTGCAAAATCTGGTGCAGCTCTGGATACAAACAAATCAACTTCCATATTTTTTTTTGTCAAAGCTTAATTGAACAAGCTGAAGTTAGAAACCGATTGGCTACCTTGCAAAGCTGAACCTGATTTTGCACCCTCCGGTTTTAGTAAATCAATCCCTGTGTCTCTTTAAGACCCCTTTCACACTGGATTGTATTTCAGGCACTATAGCGTTAAAAATAGCGCCTGCAATACGGCCTTAAAAATCTGCCCCCATTCACTCCAGTGTGAAAGCCAGAGGGGCTTTCACACTGGAGTGGTGCGCTAGCAGGACGGTAAAAAAAAAAACCCTGCTACCGTGTTTCCCCGAAAATAAGACACCGTCTTATATTTATTTTTCCTCCAGAAATCACACTATGGCTTATTTTCGGGGGATGTCTTATTTTTTTTACCGGCAAGTATGGTACAACAGTATGGAGCCGACCTTACCGTATTTATGGGGCTGCCGACACCTCTCCGGTCACTTAGAGATACCGTGGAGCAGATAAGAAGGGCTGCACGACTTCTTTACAGCTCCTGAGCTCCGCACCAGTACATTACGCCTATCACGTCTTGTTTTCCCGCCCGCGCCGCTACGCATACGACACGCCATCGCTACGTCTTATTTTCGGTGATTCGACACGCCATCGCTACGTCTTATTTTCGGGGGGATGTCTTATTTTTCGATCTTGCGTCGAAATCCCGCTACGGCTTATTTTCGGAGTACGTCTTATTTTCGGGGAAACACGGTAGCCGCATCGTTGGAGCGGTGAAGGCTTTGGAGTGTTTACCGCTCCTCCTCCGCTGCTGCCCATTCTCGGCCGCTAGTGGGGGGTAAATGCGCTACGCTAGCGGGCGAAATGCGCCGCAAATCCGTCCATAGCGTCAGCGGTAAAAAATAGCAGCATTTTACCACCGACGTAATGGGCGGCACAGTGGGAAAGGGCTCTAAGGCTTAAAACGCCATAACTATATTGCTGCTGTGAGCGTATCTCTCCTACTGGCTCAGATAGGAATACGGTGTTGTGTTGATTATAACATTTTCCAGCAAGACTGCACTACCACATGCTGCACTTACCGTGATGAACCAATAAGAATTGATTCTGTAAATCATTCTTGAAAGAAATCCCAGTTGGCTGGCTGGAGCCAGAACATGTAGATGCAAATGGCCTATCGAGCAGAAAGGAGGCCAATGGAAGCCTAACCTGATATTAAAAGAAACGGAAAAAAATCAATGTGTGGTTAGCATTAGGAAATCAAGGATGTCTAATGCAAAGCACTTTGCAGAGGATGCGGACCACAGTATTACCAGATGTTCAACATTTAACCCCTTATATACACACACAGTCTTCCTTTTATTTTTTATTTAGTATATAGCTGGACTGTCAATTAAAAGTTAAATCCCCCCAAAATAATTTTCAGTTTTGGATGAATGCAGGAGTACTGAATCATAATAAGCCATAGGATCTCTTGCCAAGCAGCTAAATAGGTCTTCAACATTTGCCTCCTCCACCTTTATTACAAAGACAAGTCAAGAATTATCCCCCTCCAGCGGCACCCTTTGTATTGAACCTTGCAAGAAAAGCCAGACTACCCTGCAATGGTTCTGACAAGTGAATAAAGCTAATCGCTCAGTGATGAGGTACAGTATACCTGCTGGAGTCCCTAGTAGATACAAAAAGCCAGGGGGTGTTTTAACCTATTGGCACTAGCAAAATAAACATTGTCCAGTCTGCCAGGCTTCATCAGTTATAAAAGACAAAAGGGGGAGATTTACTAAAACTGGTGCTGCTGTCATAGTAACCAATCAGCTTCTTACTTGTTCAATTAAGCTTTGACAAAACCTAGAAGCTGATTGGTTTCTGTGCACAGCTGCACCAGTTTTAGTAAAAATTTCCCCAATACGGTGTAAGAAATATCTTAAAAGGGAAGCCTGAAAAAGCCATTAAAAAGGCGAAACATGTAGAGACCTAATCAGCTTGCGCTTTCTGTTTATATACTAAGATCACATGTTGAATGTATTCTATGTATTCATTTAAAATGAACTTTTAATCTATTAAATTTATATATTTTTCTACCTTAAAAGTCCCATAAAAATCTTTTATATCTTAAAAGGGAACTTCACATTAAAACAAATATACCAGAATTGCCACCTTGTAATGTACATCTAAGTAATGAAGATATATGTGCGCTGCTCCGATTCCCAAAAGTACTACTTTTGTCGACTTCGGGTCGATTTCAATAGACATCTGTTCAGGAACCCGCACAGATGTCTCTGAAATCGCTCCTGAAGTCGGACTGACCTCACTTATTGAGCTGAACTCACACGATTTCAAACCTGCATCAGTGTGAACCTAGTCTAAAAGTTTCAATCTCTGCTTAAATACTCTGAAACAAAAAATACAGCGCTCGAGGATGGAGTACGAATCACTTTATAGTCTTAAAGTAGTGCAAAAATATACACATGAACTGAAAAATTAAAAACTGCACACTAGGCAGAAAGTTTAAACAAGCGAATCTATTGCAAAGTCCCCAAACACTTGAACAGTAACCATATGGTGATAGTGGGATAGCAACCTGAAATCACTGCTGGGAGAAAGCTTCCAACCAAAGTACACTTCTGTAGTATATGAAGGTGGTACAGCCGTTAGTATGCCTCTAAGCAGGGAGATGAAAAACACACAGCGGGGAGACAGCATCCACGCTGGGAGTGAACATAGATGTTATTCACCTGCCGAGGGAGAAATGGCTGTAGTTCTAATCCAACAGGGAGGCCGATGGGGGCGGGATCACTCCTCGCAACGAAGGATGTAGGGCAGTGAGGGAGATCCTGGATGGGAACCACCGTGCCAATACGAGGACGCCGCCGCGTCAATCAGAAGCGAGGAGGGAGTTTTTAATTTTTCAGTTCATGTGTATATTTTTGCACTACTTTAAGACTATAAAGTGATTCGTACTCCATCCTCGAGCGCTGTATTTTTTGTTTCAGTTCTTTGCCCATGTTCTCAGGTGATTGACAGCTGCACGGAAAGGTTTTTTCATCTTTTTTTACTACACAAAACACTGTGTTTTATTGTCCTTATGGTGTAGCGCTAGTAGTGGGAATTTTTTCTTGTATCAGCTTAAATACTCTGTGCTACATTCATACCATCCCAGCCTGCTGCAGCTCACTAAGCATTGCATCACATGCTAAAGCGCCTGCATTAAAAGCATAGCCCACCCTTCTGACCATATTTCATGTTATACCCATATTTAGGGTGTATTATGAAACATGTTTACATTCCATAGCCCCTACTCTCAAAATACTCTTAACCTACCTGAATTGTGGGATCATTCTATGTGCAATGCACAGTTCTATGTGCAATTCAGCACAGTTGTGCATGGCTCCACCCACACAGTTGCCTTATCCATTCACAGGGATAAGTCCTATTTGCCATTGCACCAAGGAACACGAAAATCGAATTGGTGCACAAGGGTGGTGAAATCACTGAACCTGTAGTCCACCATTAACTTCCTCCTCCATACTTGAAGGGGAACAGTTTGCAGAACTTGCGATGCACTGATTGTGCTTGTAATGCTCTGCAGGCTACAATGCTAAAATAATTAAATGCTTTTTTTTTTTAAAGGACAGTGTATTTATTACATTTTTGCAAAAGGTGGACTAATGTCTTTAGGGCAGCCCATGTGTGTTAATCGGGGCCGCCGTTAGCGCAAAGAAACATGGGCACTTGCCTTACAGCGCCAGCCCCTTCGCAAAAAAAATCCAACCGGTCCTCCTGCGGCTGCGCCTGCCTCCCGCACTATTGTCCCGGCGGCGGCACGGCACTTCACATCGAGTCCTGCGCCGCTATCGTTTTTTTTCAGCTGCGTAATGTAAAAGGGGTCCAGAATTGCGGTGCTGTGTAATGTAAAAGGGGTCCAGACGTTCAGTGCTGTGTAATGTAAAAGGGGTCCAGACGTTCAGTGCTGTGTAATGTAAAAGGGGTCCAGAGGTGCAGGGTGCTGTGTAATGTAAAAGGGGTCCAGAGGTGCAGGGTGCTGTGTAATGTAAAAGGTGTCCAGAGGTGCAGGGTGCTGTGTAATGTAAAATGAGGGGAGATTTCTGTGGAGGACAAGACAGAGAGGAGATTTGCAATTAGGTGAACCCCAAACCAGGCAGCGCAGTAGCACACTGTAGCAGGTGAGGCCAGGTACCGTCCGTACTATACTATAGTGAAGTCACAACATACCTAACCTATCATCATGTGTATGTTGTTGTATGAGATGTGTGCCAGGTTCCAACTGCCAGTGCCAAGCAGCCAAATGTATAGTGCTTGCTCAATATGGATTAAATAAATGATAATTATGCATAGCCATAGATATCATAAATAAAGTGATTTGTGCAAGTAGTACCTGCTGTTGCACAAACCATTTTCTTTATATCTATGGCTATGCATGATTCTAATTTATTTAATCCATATTGAGGCGTTGCGTACAAGTGTACAAATCACTAAATAAATGGGACAAATATTGAATAATGATGAGCGCAATCTCAAACACACCTGATTTGCATAAAGATAAATCACTGCTAAAGTGAGCAGTGTGTGTACCTATTGACGTGTCTCAAACAACAATAAAGTGCAATTGCAATAATATGGAGCTACCGGTACGTCAAACAAACAGCTCTAGAAGAGCAAAGCTCTATATGAAAGTGAAAATGAAAAAAGCCAAAACAATAAAAACAACTCATCAAAAATGTGAATAGTCCAAAATAAGTGCAATAGATGAAATATCTTCACATGCTGCAATCCACAATATACAGTGCTTCAAATACAGATCTTCCTGAAAGATGGGCTCACAGAGCGCTTACCTCAATAACTGAGTCGATCAGCTTTCAATGGCTATGCACCAGCTTCCTGAGCAGATAATGTCTTCAATGTGTGTCTTCCTGATACTAACACTAGCTGTGGCGATCTTCAAAAAAATGGAGGCTCACAGAGGGATCAGGTATTCATCAGGCAAGCAGAGAAAAGAAAAAAGCTCCCATCGTGAAGTACGCAGGAATAAATGACTTTTAATAAAGTAAAATATATGCTTGCAATGCAAAAAATAAAACCAGGGAGGAATAAAAATTGGCATCCAGATGGACAGACTCCACGTCACTTCCGGTCACGTGTGTGGTTGTTCCTTACGCGTGTTGTCACGTGACTTCATCAGAGGAATCTGAGTCCGTCCGTCTGGATGCCAATTTTATTCCTGCCTGGTTTTATTTTTTGCAATGCAAGCATATATTTTACTTTATTAAAAGTCATTCATTCCTGCGTACTTCACGATGGGAGCTTTTTTATTTTCTCTGCTTGCCTGATGAATACCTGATCCCTCTGTGAGGCTCCATTTTTTTGAAGATCGCCACAGCTAGTGTTAAGCCCTGTCCTGTACACACGATCGGTCCATCCGATGAAAATGGTCTGATGGACCGTTTATCAGTTAACCTATGAAGCTGACTGATGGTCAGTCGCGCCTACACGGTGACCTAAAACACAACGACGTGCTGAAAAAAATGAAGTTCAATGCTTCCAAGCATGCATCGACTTGATTCTGAGCATGCGTGGGTTTTTAACCGATGGTCGTGCCTACAAACGATCTTTTTTTTCTATCGGTTAGGAATCCATCGGTTAAATTTAAAGCAAGTTGGCTTTTTTTTAACCGATGGTTAAATAACCGATGGGGCCCACACACGATCGGTTTTGACCGATGAAAACGGTCCATCAGACCTTTCTCATTGGTT
Organism: Rana temporaria; assembly: GCF_905171775.1. NCBI lineage: Eukaryota > Metazoa > Chordata > Amphibia > Anura > Ranidae > Rana > Rana temporaria. The sequence continues at coordinate 283,751,807 of NC_053492.1, forward strand.
AAACGATCGTGTGTACGCGGCCTTAGTATAAGGAAGACACACATTGAGGACATTATCTGCTCAGAAAGCTGGTATTAGTAGTCATAGTCATTGAAAGCTGATTGACTCGGTTATTGAGGTAAGCGCTCTGTGAGCCCATCTTTCAGGAAGATCTGCTTTTGAAGCACTGTATATTGTGGATTGCAGCATGTGAAGATATTTCATCTATTGCACTTATTTTGGACTATTCACATTTTTGATGAGTTGTTTTTATTGTTTTTGTCTTTTTTCCTTTTCACTTTCATATAGAGATTTGCACTTCTAGAGCCGTTTGTTTGTTTATTGCAATTGCACTTTATTGTTGTTTGAATCACGTCAATAGGTACACACACTGCTCACTTTAGCAGTGATTTATCTTTATGCACATCAGGTGTGTTTGAGATTGTGCTCATCATTATTCAATATTCAGCCCATGTGTGTGCCTAGCACACCACAACAGATCAAAAACTGTGCATGCAATTTTTTTAGCCAAGGCAGTCCAATGTATCACAGCATGTTGTGTTGTACTGCAATGCAAGTGTGCTGAAAAGGTGCATTTAAATGACAGTCAGAATGAATGGCACCACGTCGCACCAAAGCGCTTACAAAACTTCATTCGGCAATTTCAACAGAACAGGATTACCTTATATCCTCCAAATCTGTGACATGATTTCTCTGTAGCATATTCTTCCCAACTTCTATCATTTTCTTAACTAGAAAAAGATGAGTACAAGAAACTGGTTAAGAACATAAAAAAAACAAGAGACATCAAAACTAGTGATTTGTACCAACAGAAGCAGTTTACCTAGTTAAAGTAGACTTATCCTGATAGACACATAAGTGGCCATTGTCAATCCTCTTCTGAGGATTCTGCAGGGTGGATTTGAGTTAAATCATGATTTTAAGTCACTAGTAAAAAGGCTTGATTTATATCATAATTTTTAAAGAGCAACTATCATCTCTGTCCCGTAGCGGATCCTCCTCTGACCCCCTGTTGACTCACCGACAGTCCCATTCACTTTAATCGGACGGCTGGTGATGCGGCAGTGACACAACAAGGTGAGGGATGTGTCGGCAGCAGGTGAGTGGATGCCCGCTAACAGGCGCTGCCATCATGGATCTGAAATGACAGGTGCTCTTTAAATGTAAGGACTTATTCTTGCTGGTTGTTAGACTCTTTAATATTTGCAAACAAAAATTAAGGTTTCCTATTTAGCATAATAAGCTGTCAGGTTAGTAAATATTCCCAAACTGGGTCTCTTTTATGGCCTGCTGCCATTTTGCTCCTCAAGGGAGGAATTAAGCACTTCAAGCTATGTGCAGAAAGATCACAAAGTTTATAAGTTGCTTAGGAGGTTTCGCCTACATTTTTACTGCTTGCCCCTCCTCTTCACATTTAGAGTGGGATACAGATGCATTTCTCTTTAAACAATCATACAGTTTGTAGTGTACATAGATTTGCACAGCGCCGGAGCCCGTGATACCAGGAAGCAACTCCGGGAGCGATGTTAACGGCCAGAGTGGTGTATGAGGACCGCTGTGGGGGCTTTGATCCAAGGTAGGTAATTCTAGCGTGGCTAGAATCTGACATTTTACAAATCTTTTTCTTTTTTGTGAATTTACTTTTTCACAGGTTTGTGCGATATTTACCGAGCATTACTTATTTTTGTGTTAAATACCGCACAAACCTATAGTGAATTGAGATTTTTCAATATAGCATGTGACATTTGGATTAAATGTGTCACATGACCCAAATATCGCATGCGGTATCCTTTATAGTATAACTTCTGTAACATATGTATCAATGGTTCATGTGTATTAATGTTTCATGTTTCATGTCACAAGTGCACAGCCTAGAATTGGAAACGTTCTCTGAATATTTTTGTTCTTTTTTGGGCTATGAGACTACTTGATCTGGCTGTACAAGACCTTGAGGGGGGGGGGGGGGGGGGGCTCTAGTTGTTGGAATTGAAACTGATGAACATTGATTGTTATCATTCACCCACTCTATCTATCCTATTCAGTGCTATCACCAACAGTGAAAGAAAATCCCCAAATCCAATGGAGAAATTAATTCTGGTCAACCTGGTGACAACCAGGAATTCTCTCACTTTAGAGGTATTTCCTCTCACTTCCTGTTTTGGCTATGGGACAGGAAGTGAAGGGAAATCTCCCTAAATGGAGCCCATATGGCAAATAAACACCACACGGGGGTAATAACCTTCTATAACCTTTGATTTTAATTTGATATGTATTGAACTCATTCTTTCATTGCGACTATGAATGTTAGCATGAAACTTTCCAGGGCAAAGATACAATTCACGCTTCTGTACATATTCATGTAAATGCTTCTACCACAGCATATGTGTGGGTATTTCTTAGACTTGTGCCCTGTACACACGATCGGAATTTTCAATGGGATAAAATCTGATGGAATTTTCCGTCGGAATTCCGTTCAAGCTGTCAGACACTGTCAGACCAAATTCCGACCGTCCGAAACGCAGTGACGTAAAAGACTACGACGAGCTGTGAAAAAAAACCGGAGTTAGGCTTACCGGTAACTCTGTTTCTAGGAGTCTTCCAGGACAGCCTCTTGAGACCTTGGGCTCCTCCCTCCGGGACAGGAAACACGTACACCCTTTTCTTTAAAGGGCAGTCCTCCAGGTCTCCTCCTCAGTTTGCCCGAGAAATAACAGAAGACTCTGAAAGACACAATCTACACATCGTTAGATCATTACCACACTACCAGTTCCTAGATTGACACCGGGTGGGAAAAACTCCGGCTGTCCTGGAAGACTCCTAGAAACAGAGTTACCGGTAAGCCTAACTCCGGTTTTTCTCTAGTCGCCTTCCAGGAAAGCCTCTTGAGATGATAAGCAAGAAACTTACTCTTTTTAGGGTGGGACCACTGTCTGTAGGACCCTTCGTCCGAAGGCCTGATCTTTATCTGACATAAGGTCCAACCGATAATGCCTTGCAAAGGTTGAATAGGAAGTCCAGGCTGCCGCCTTACAGATCTCTTCCGGGGAAGCTCCGGCTCTCTCTGCCCAAGAAACTGCAACTGCCCGGGTAGAGTGGGCTTTGACAATCGGTGGTTCTTTACCCCCTATCTGATAAGCCTCAGTAATTAGCATCCTTAGCCATCTGGCTATAGAGGATTTAGACGTCCCGTAACCTTTACGGGTACCAGAAAAATTAACAAAAAGGGAATCACTAAGTCTAAACTGCTTAGTGGCCTCTAAATAAAATAAAATATTTCTTTTAACGTCCAGTAGGGACAACAATTCCCCCTCATCATTCTCTGACGAGGAATGCAGAGTTGGTAGGATAATATCCTGAGTTCTGTGGAAGGTAGATGCCACTTTTGGCAAATAATTTGGGTCCGTCCTAAGAATGACCCTATCATCTAAAACCTTCAGGAAGGGCTCTCTAATAGAGAGGGCCTGAAGATCACTAACTCTTCTAGCCGAGGTTATGGCGACTAGGAATGCTGTCTTTAATGTCACATGTTTCAGAGAAGATTCCTCCAGCGGCTCAAAAGGCTTGTTGGTGAGAGCTTTTAGTACCAGCGAGAGATCCCACGTAGGGCATGCTTTAACCCCAACGGGCTTGGATCTTGCCAGGCTTTTGAAAAAGTTTCTAACAAAGCGATCCTGCTGAAGGGGAGTCTCCAAAAAAATGCTTAAGGCCGCAGCCTGTACCTTGAGGGTGCTTAAGGATAAGCCCAGTTCTACCCCAGCTTGCAGAAAATCCAGCACTGCTGGAATATTAGTTTGGAAAGACCCTTGCTCCAACCTCCAGGAATTGAACTTTTTCCAGATCTTGGAGTAGATAGCCCTTGTCACTGGCTTGCGACATTCCAGTAGGGTCTTCACTACCCTATCTGAAAAGCCACGGGCTTTTAAGAGTTGTTCCTCAGAAACCAAACAGTTAATTTCATGTTCTTTATCCGAGGGTGAAGAACTGGACCTATGGACAGTAGGTCCTCTCTTTCCGGAAGTGACCAAGGTGGATATAGAGCCAGTCTCTTTAGGCTGGAGAACCAAGGTCGCTTCGGCCAAAACGGCGTGACCAGAATCAGGTCCGTGCATTCCCTGATAAACTTCTGAATTACCCTGGGAATTAATCTCACTGGGGGAAAGGCATATGCTAGGTTGAAATGCCAGGGATGGGCGAAGGCATCTATGCCCTTCGACCTGTCCTGATGGTGGATAGAGAAGAACACTGGAACTTTCTTGTTCCCTTCTGCTGCGAATAGGTACACTTCTGGTAATCCCCAGAGAGAGACTACTTGTTCGAACACAACCTGGTTCAGACACCACTCGTCCTGATTTACTGACTGTCTGCTGAGAAAGTCGGCCAGGGTATTTAGAGATCCTTTCAAGTGGACTGCCGAAAGGTATATCAAATTCTTCTCTGCCCAGCTTAGAATTTGTGTCGCCGTGGCCTGAAGGGCTGGACTTCTTGTGCCCCCTTGTTTGTTTAGGTAGGCTACCGTAGACGCATTGTCCGTCCTTACTTGTAGGTGTTGTCCTACTAGGCGACTCCCGAAAGTCTGTATGGCCCTCAGGACGGCCAACAGCTCCTTTTGGTTTGATGACTTTAGGACTTCTGAAGAGGACCATTGTCCCTGGGTCCAAGTCTCCTCTAAGTGGGCTCCCCAACCCTTTCCGCTGGCGTCGGTGGTCAGCACCAGGGCAGTTGGGGGTTGCCATGAGAGCCCTCTCTCTAGGTTCTTTTTGGACCGCCACCACCACAAATCTCTTTTGATTCTGTCTGGGATAGGCATTGGAAGGTCCAACCCTTCCTTCCTGCCATTCCAATGTTTGAGCACAAGCCCCTGTAGGGGGCGTAGGTGGAACCGGGCCCAGGGCACCGCTGGGAAACAGGCTGAGATGAGTCCCAAGACTCTCATCACCTCCCTGATGCTGGCTTCTAAATTTGTTTGAAGCTGTGCAATTGCTTGTTCCAATTTGTGGAATTTTTCCAGTGGGAGAAAGGTCTTTCTTTCCACCGAGGAAATTCTGTATCCCAAATACATGACTTCTTGGGAAGGTACCAGTTGTGATTTGTCTTTGTTGACCAACCACCCTAAGGAGCTCAGGAAGGACAGGGACACCCTTAGGTCGCTCTCTAGTTGGGGACCTGATGGGGCTAAGAATAAGAGGTCGTCCAAGTATGGAATTACTGTGATATTCCGTGTTCTCAGGTGCGCCAAGGCTTCTGCCAGCACTTTGGTGAAGATTCTTGGGGAGGACGACAGTCCAAAGGGGAGAGCCCTGAACTGGAAGTGTTTGATTGTCGTCCCCATCTTCACTGCCAACCTCAGAAATTTCTGACTTTCCGGGCGAAGTGGGATATGCAGGTATGCATCCCTTAGATCCACCGTGGCCATAAAGCAATTTGGAAAGATAAGATTGGTCACTGAAAAAATTGACTCCATTCTGAAGCGCTTGTACCTGACAAACTTGTTCAGGGGGCGCAAATTCAATATCAGTCTGTATTTTCCTGAGGGTTTTTTCACCACGAACACGTGTGAATACACTCCTAGACCCTTTTCCGCTAGGGGGACCTCCACCAAGACTCTCTGGTCTAATAAGTCTCCTATGAGGAGGCTCAAGGCTTCCGCTTTCTCCCGATCTTTTGGTAGTTGGGTGATTAGAAGTAATGGAGGGGGAGGGGACAGGAATTCTAGTCTGTAACCGTTTTTTATTATATCCAAAACAAACGGACTGACTGTAGACTTTGTCCATTGCAGGAGGAACTCCCCCAGTCTTCCTCCCACGGGGACCTGAATGTCACTGGGTTTTTGGGGGTAGCCTGAGGAGGGTTAAACAAGATACCCCCTCGACCTCGTCCTTTCTGGTTAGCCCAGTGTTTTTTAGGACGGTTATCGTCTTTTTGGTTCTGCTTGAACCCTCGAAAAAAACTTTCTATTCCCATCTTTTTTCTTTCTCTCGGGAAAAGCTTTCTTTTTATCCTGCGTCCTTTCCAGAGCCTCTTGGAGGCCCGGACCAAACAAATGGTCCCCCGAAAAAGGCAAACCGCAGAGTTTTAGTTTTGACGCTGCATCTCCGGTCCACGTCTTTAACCAGACTGACCTCCTGGCCGCATTAACCAGGGCAGCTGATCTGGCTGCCAGCTTCACTGATTCAGAAGAAGCATCAGCTAGAAAGCCTACAGCTTTCATAAGCAACGGGAAAGATTTCAGAATCTGTTGCCTAGAAGTACCCGCTGTAATGTGGGCTTGAAGCTGATTGAGCCAACATTCTAGATTTCTAGCCACGCACGTAGCCGCCAGAGCAGGTTTTAGTGCAATGGTGGAGGCATCCCATGCTCTTTTGAGTAGTATTTCACCCCTTTTGTCCATGGGATCCTTAAGACATCCAAGGTCGTCAAAGGCCAGGTCGGTTCTTTTAGAGACCTTGGCTAGGGGTGCATCAAGCTTGGGGTTTTTGTTCCAGGGCTGTGATGCATTATCCTCAAAAGGGAATCTCCTTTTTAAATTCCCTGCAAAAAAGGGCCTTTTTTCAGGCTGCTCCCACTCCTGCAAGATAGCTTCTATTAGCGACTTGTGGACAGGGAAGACCTTGGTCTTTTGAGCACTGCACCCTTGGTATAACTGGTCGTGCTTTGATAACTGGACCGGTTCCTCTCGAATCTCTAAGGTTTCGTAGATAGCATTAAGCAATTCTCCTACGTCCTCTAGAGATAACTTGTATCTTGTCCCCCTGGAGGAATCTTCCTCTACCTCTGAGCCCGATGCTGAGTCCATCTGGGAAGAGGCTTGGGACCGTGTGGACCCACCAGCCTCCTCTTCCTCCTGCTCAAACACTCCGGGAGTGGCCACCAAGGATGGTGCACTAGAGGCTTTATAAATTGGGGATGGCATTTGCACCCTATCCATCATCCCCCTAAAGGAGCTGAATGTGGATGTCAATTCGTCCCTGACAGATGTCAAAACTTTATGACATTCAGCAGTGGAGTCGTCTTTAACTAAGCTGGCGATGCACTCAGCACATAGAGGCTTTTTCCAGCTAGAGCCTAACTTCTCCCCACACACAGCGCACTTTCTTTTTGGGGCCTGGACTGCTGTCTTGTCCTGAGCTTTGACCTCCAAGCAAACACATAGCCAAGCATAGTCGTCAGAAACAGCCCCTATGACCAAACATCACTGTGAGATTAGTCAGAAAATAAGTGCGGGGGAGTCCCTCCACCAAGTTCCCCACCCAGGGAGGGAGAAGTGATAGTGGTCTGTTTCCAGACCTAATCCCCCAGAGTAAGGCAGAACGGCCTCGCCCCCTTACCTGGGAGATGCCGGAGCCGGTGGACCCGGAGTCTGTAGCCCTCGCTTCCTCCATCAGTCCCCGTGTTGTAAACAGCACTGCTGCCGTGAAACACGCCGCTCCGGAGCCTTCGTTCCTCTGCTGCGCCTGTTGACGGACGGGACCACATCCGTCGGCGCCCCTTGATGGCTCGTTCCTCTGACGCACTTCCGCCCGAGGAACGAATCCGCCCCGCCCCTCAGCGCCGCTCCGGAAGAGAAGTAAGTGCCGGGCGGCATGGCTAAGCCAGCGTCACTCACCGCCGCCATGCTGAGTCCCTGCTGTGGAATCCACGCTACTGAGGCCAGGTACTGGGGATAGGGGGGAGGATTTTAAGCCCCAAGGGTCCCCGCTCTCCCCGAGCGTAAAGGACAGCAGCAGGAACTTGGTGACCTCCTCTTCCGACCAGGAACAGAGGGGTACCAAGGCAGAGAGGGAAGTCCAGCATTCTCTTAGTCCCTTGACGTGCTCCTTCCCTTCTGGCAGGAAACACAAATAACTGAGGAGGAGACCTGGAGGACTGCCCTTTAAAGAAAAGGGTGTACGTGTTTCCTGTCCTGGAGGGAGGAGCCCAAGGTCTCAAGAGGCTGTCCTGGAAGACGACTAGAGAAATTAAGTTCAATGCTTCCGAGCATGCGTCGACATGATTCTGAGCATGCGTGGATTTTTTCTTCATCAGAGTTCCACACAGACGATGGGAACTTCCGATAGGAATTTTTCCCATCAGAAAAAAATAAAACATGTTCTCATTCTAAACTCCGACGAAAAAAGTCAGATGGGGCCCACACACGGTCAGAATATCCGATGAAAAAATTCCGTCTGACTTTTTTCATCGGAAATTATGACTGTGTGTACAGGGCATAAGAGGGTCAATGTAATCAATACTATCACTTAATTTGTGGTTGGATCTCAGGAGAAGGCACCCCCTATTTGCCACAACCATTAGAGGACTTGCAGTTTGAATTCATCCTGCTTTACAAAAACTGTCAGTTAGTGATGGAACCATAGAGTATACTACTAAAAGATAAATAGATGAATCAATATACCAGCATCCATCACAATATAAGACTTTGGTATACTGACCTTTTTAAAATACAAACCGAATGTAATTCAGTAAAACTTTATTATCAGTTCCTTTCAAGCCCAACTCCAGAAAAACATGAAATTTAAATAGTACATTGTGCATCAATGATCTTACTCCTCAGTCTTGATTCCAATCTCCTCTTCCTAAGCCATCCTGCAGTGTAATGAATCAAAGTCAGAGTTTCCTTTCGGAGCCAAACTCATTTTCTGCCCTGAGGACCAGACATTTTTTCCCTCTGGTTCTTTCCTTGGGCACTGGTGCCCTCACCCCCCCATTAGGAGTTCCTCTGAAGTATATGAGAAAGGACCTGGATGCTGGAAGCGTCACCTTCACCAATAGCAGGTATCCAAATCACGCAGGCAGTGATGTGGACAACTGAAGGGGGACTCCAGGAAGTTAAAGCGGAGTTCCACCCTAAAAATTAACTTTCTATTAACAGCTTGCCTTTAATGTAAAAGTAAAAATAAAAAAGTCTTACTCACTTTTATCTGGCTGTTACTAGGCAGAATTCTAGTTCCTGGTCCTAGGTGGTTCAACTTCCTGTCCTAAGACCCCATTGCCTCCTGGGAAATTATGACACTCATTTCCCAGGAGTCTCTGGGCATTACTGTGCCTAAAAATCGCCCAGCATGCACCTCTCCCTGAAAACCAGGAAGAAAAAGGAACTGGGCTTCACATGCCCACACATATGATGGATACGGCCACAACATGAGCTGGAGGATAGAAGGCAAGTGTTTGCAATGGTTTCTGGAACAATTGGGGAGCTATTAATATGTTTTAGGGACTATTTAATGTGATTAATTTTAGCTTGCAAAAAATAAAAAAAATTATGCCCGGACCCCCGCTTTAACAGAAGAGAGAAGGATCATCTAGTGACCATTGCTTGAAGTAAAATGGGCATTTGAATATTTATTTTTGATACTAGCCGCTAGTTAGAGGGGGTGAAAGGGAGTAAATATCCTGGCGCTGGGCTGTAAAGGCAGGAGGTTTTTCCCCCCTAATGCATTCTCTGCATTAAGGTAAAAAACCTTTCATGTTCAGCTGGAATGATGATCAATCTAGAACAGGTACTCAACTGTGACACCAGAAACAAACATACTGATGCAACATATCCTTGGGACTAATGCCCTGTACACACGATCGGACCTTTGTCCGACCAAATTCACATCGGAAATCCATTGGTGTAAAAGAGAACATGTTCTCTATGTAATCTCCGATGGAATTCCTTGGAATTTCCGATGGAAAAACTCAGATGGGCATACACACCAATGGAAAAAGTCTGATCGTGTGTACGAGGCATAAGGCCCCTTTCACACTGGTGCAACTTCAAAGTCATGCAATTTTACCGCGACCACAACGTTGTGATTTTGCCGCGGTTCGCGCCCGCGATTTCAGGAAATGCCTGTGTAAGTGGCATCAAAATTGGACCAAAGTAGTGCAGGGACTACTTTGAAGTCGTACCAATATGAATGGTTGTCATTGGAAATCATGGGAAACGACGTGTCATGCGACTTTGCCATTAAAAATCGCGGGACAAGTCGTATAAGTGTGAAAGGGGCCTAAGGGAAAACGAGAAAGTGTGGAAGGCCAAGGACTTTAATTGCTCTATTTTCTATTCTATGAGGTCGGTGGTGGAGACATTTCCTGTGTTCTAGGTTGTCATGGAACATGATCTGGAAACAAATAGCTAAGGTTGATGCTAATCATATATGCAGCTTGTGGTCTTACCTAGTGGTACATGTTCATTGGTTAAGGTTTTGCAGTTCCCTATATGCTTCTTGGGTACCACTAGAAAATGATATGGCGCTCCGGGTCTTATGTCTCTAAAGCAGACCAGATCCTCCTGTGAATAGAATCAAATCATTAAGATAAACAGAACCCAACAAAAGATTCAAAAGGTACAAAAATAACCAAGTTGGGATACCAATATTATAGTTAGAAAAGATCCCCGAATCGGGGTAAAATATGGGACTTTCAAGATGTAAAGGGGGGAGGTATGAGAGTAGATAATGTGCATTTATGGCGATGACTTTCGCCAAACCCACAACACATAAATCGAGAGAACAAAATGTCTTTTCATAAAAAAGTTATACATTTATTATTACAAAACATTTGAAAAATTTCCATTGTATCGTTCTTCAAAAAGGAATCACAGAAAAAGTGCTACTTATGCAATCACGTGCAAAGGGGCTTCTTCATAAAACATGTGTTACTGGTTACTGCGTCACTGAACCAGCTCTCCCATGGGGACCCCGATGTAAGGGGGCTCTCCCATGGGGACTCTCCCATGGGGACCCCGATGTAAGGGGGCTCTCCCATGGGGACGCCTGATGTAAGGGGGCTCTCCCATGGGGACGCCCGATGTAAGGGGGCTCTCCTGTGGGGACGCCCAATGTAAGGGGGCTCTCCCATGGAGACACCCAATGTTAGCAGGCTTTCCCATGGAGACATTCGATGTAAGGGGGCTCTCCCATGGGGACACCCGATGTAAGGGGGCTCTTCCATGGGGACTCCCGATGTAAGGGGGCTCTCCCATGGGGACACCCGATGTAAGGGGGCTCTCCCGTGGGGACGCCCGATGTAAGGGGGCTCTTCCGTGGGGACGCCCGATGTAAGGGGGCTCTTCCGTGGGGACGCCCGATGTAAGGGGGCTCTCCCGTGGGGACGCCCGATGTAAGGAGGCTCTCCCGTGGGGACGCCCGATGTAAGGGGGCTCTCCCGTGGGGACGCCCGATGTAAGGGGGCTCTCCCGTGGGGACGCCCGATGTAAGGGGGCTCTCCCGTGGGGACGCCCGATGTAAGGGGGCTCTTCCATGGAGACACCCAATGTTAGCAGGCTTTCCCATGGAGACATTCGATGTAAGGGGGCTCTCCCATGGGGACACCCGATGTAAGGGGGCTCTTCCATGGGGACTCCCGATGTAAGGGGGCTCTCCCATGGGGACACCCGATGTAAGGGGGCTCTCCCATGGGGACACCCGATGTAAGGGGGCTCTTCCATGGGGACTCCCGATGTAAGGGGGCTCTCCCATGGGGACACCCGATGTAAGGGGGCTCTCCCATGGGGACACCCGATGTAAGGGGGCTCTTCCGTGGGGACGCCCGATGTAAGGGGGCTCTTCCGTGGGGACGCCCGATGTAAGGGGGCTCTCCCGTGGGGACGCCCGATGTAAGGAGGCTCTCCCGTGGGGACGCCCGATGTAAGGGGGCTCTCCCGTGGGGACGCCCGATGTAAGGGGGCTCTCCCGTGGGGACGCCCGATGTAAGGGGGCTCTCCCGTGGGGACGCCCGATGTAAGGGGGCTCTCCCGTGGGGACGCCCGATGTAAGGGGGCTCTCCCGTGGGGACACCCGATGTAAGGGGGCTCTCCCGTGGGGACACCCGATGTAAGGGGGCTCTCCCGTGGGGACTCCCGATGTAAGGGGGCTCTCCCCTGGGGACGCCCGATGTAAGGGGGCTCTCCCATTGGGGACACCCGATGTAAGGGGGCTCTCCCATGGGACACCCGATGTAAGGGGGCTCTCCCGTGGGGACACCCGATGTAAGGGGGCTCTCCCGTGGGGACTCCCGATGTAAGGGGGCTCTCCCATGGGGGGACACCAGATGTAAGGGGGCTCTCTCATGGGGACACCCGATGTAAGGAGGCTCTCCCATTGGGACGCCCGATGTAAGGGGGCTCTCCCATTGGGACGCCCGATGTAAGGGGGCTCTCCCATTGGGACGCCCGATGTAAGGGGGCTCTCCCATAGGGGGACACCAGATGTAAGGGGGCTCTCTCATGGGGACCCTGATGTAAGGGGGCTCTCCCATGGGGACACCCGATGTAAGCAGCAGTGTTCTGAGTATGTGATGTCATATAGTCCCTATACAGTGCAGTGTTACGAGTGTGCGATGTCATATAGTCCCCATACAGTGCAGTGTTCTGAGTATGTGATGTCATACAGTCCCTATACAGTGCAGTGTTACGAGTGTGCGATGTCATATAGTCCCCATACAGTGCAGTGTAATGATATAGTACAGTAGTCCATGTACTCACATCAGAATGGAGGATCTCGGAGCCGCTCTCCTGGTTGTTGGAGATCCTGCAGAATATACACCTGCTGTCATAGCTGTCTGGGCTCTGCTCCTCGCCCTCGGCTGACATGCTGTCCCCTAGTCCCCTTACACACACCGGCTGCAGCTCAGCCTCCGCCCTGCCTGGGATTCGCTTTGTGTCTGGCTCCGCCCACCCCCTGTCCTCACACACTTCCTGCACCCTCCTGTCGTGACGTCACCGGGGAAGATGGCGCTGTCCTGTAAGAGCGGTGCTGCATTGAAGAAGTATCTGCTGCTGCTGGCTCAGGAGAACTGCGAGTTCCGGCTGCCGGTGAGACATGTGCTGAGTCCAGTCAGCACCCATTATCATAGAGCAGGGGGGTGCTGAACCCTGAGCTGTGTGCGTGTATGAGGGGCAGCATGGTGTGCCAGTGTCTTCTCCCTCATTGTGCATATGTTCTCTTTGTCAAAGCTGAAGTAAGAACAAAACGATTTTTGTGTATTTGTACAGTAAAAATAGGTTCCCTCTAATGAAGGGTACCCCTTCTATGGCTACTGCAGTGACTCTGGGGAATTGGGAACTGCCCCTGTGCTGCAAGGGTTAAGGCAGCCTGCAATACTTACCTCGCCTTCAATTGTCCCAGGTCCCTCGCTGGCACTGGCATCTTCTACCCAGCTTCTTCTAGGCGATTGGATGCAGAATGTATAATGATCTGCACAGGAGTTCAGTCATCCTGGCACACAGGATCTGTATTGGAATGTATGGTGAGCTGAGCATACACAGGAGTTCAGCTTTACCGGCATGCAGGATCTGTGCCGCAATGTGTACTGAGCTGCATGCACAGGAGTTCAGTCATCCTGGGCGCCCAGGATCTATACCGGAATGTATACTGAGCTGCATATGCACAGGAGTTCAGGCATTCCACAACACAGGATTTGTTCCCGGAATGTATGGTGAGCTGAGCATGCACATGAGTTCAGCTTCCTCGGCATGCAGGATCTGTGCCGCAATGTGTACTGAGCTGCTCGTGCGCAAAAGTTCAGTCATCCTGGCGCCCAGGATCTTTGCTGGAATGTACTGAGCTGCATGTGTGTAGTAGTTCTGGTACAATCGTTTTTAAGAAATGAGAACACCTGCAATAATCCCATGCAGGGGATATAATCATAACACGGCACAGCTGAAAAGTGCACAATAAAAACCTATTGGATAGTGGGAAATATCAAGCAGCAAGGCCAGGGGTCAACATAGAGTAACTGAGCATTATTGCTCAGAGGGTAAGGCGTGGAGTAATCCACTAAAATCGGGGACACAGAAATACAATAAAACTGGAAAAACACAAAGGAATAGGAAGAGTGAGCGAAAGGAAGGGGGTGAGACAGAGGGGCAGAATAACCCCCAGGTCGGGAGGGAAGAGAGGGTCAATTTACGAGGCCTAGGCTGATCGGACGCAGAGTGGGAAGAGCGTAGGACCGCCAGGGACCCCAAACTTTGAGGAACTTGGCGTGGGAGTCATGAAGAATACTAGACATCTTCTCATTAATCATGAGAGTCGTTAAGATGCTCTTCACCTCTGCAAACGAGACAGCCGGCTTCTTCCAGGCCCTTGCTATTGCGCGCTTCGCAGCGATGAACAAATAAGTGGCCAACTTCTGCTGATGGGGGGGAAAAAGGCCCAGGATCGGGCAGTGAAGTAAGTCCTTGCGGGGGATATATGGAAGAGGGAGGACAAAAGACCAAATACTCTTGACCAGAATCCCACCAGGCGGGGGCAGGACCACCAGGTATGACGTTCGTCTCCACGCCGACCACAACCCCTGAAACATCTATCACTGCAGGATGGGTTTGATTTAGCAATACAGGATGGGACCCAATACCAACGGAGTACCTTATAGGCTGCCTCTAGGGCAGGGATCCTCAAACTATGGCCCTCCAGCTGTTGCGGAACTGCACATCCCATGAGGCATTGTAAAACTCTGACATTCACAGACATGACTAGGCATGATGGGAATTGTAGTTCCTGAACAACTGGAGGGCCATAGTTTGAAGACCCATGTTCTAGGGCAGTGATGGCAAACCTTGGCACCCCAGATGTTTTGGAACTACATTTCCCAAGATGCTCATGCACTCTGCAGTGCAGTGGAGCATCATGGGAAATGTAGTTTCAAAACATCTGGGGTGCCAAGGTTCGCCATCACTGCTCTAGGGTATGTGTGCAGGAGTTCAGTCATCCCAACACGCAGACTGTGCTGGAATGTATACTGAGGTGCACGTGCGCAGGAGTTTAATCATCTTGGCACAAAGAATCTATACCGGAATGTATACTGAGCTGCATATGCACAGGAGTTCAGTCATCCTAGCAGAAAGGATCTGTACTGGAATATATATATATATATATATATATATATATATAATTGAACTGCATGCCAGCACACAGGATCTGTACCAGAATGTATATTGAGCTGCAAATTTGCAGCTCACAGTAAATTTTAAAGACGACTGCAAGCAGTCAGGTTTATTTATTTGGGATATTCTAAAGCCTCGTACACACGATCGGATTTTCCGACAACAAATGTGTGATGGCAGGGTATATGGGACAATTGTTGACGGAATTTCCGACAACAAATGTATTTTAGCATGCTTTCAAATTTTCCGACAACAAATGTGTCTTGTCGGATTATCCGATCATGTGTACAGAAGTCCATCGGAAAAAACCTTTCAAAGTACAAACACACATGCTCCGAACCAATGCTAACCACAGCACACCATTAGCAGAAGTTGCCCAAAGGGTGGTGCTAAAGAGCTGAAAAACCACGTAGTCTTGTGTATGTCGGCTGAAAAGGTTCTGCCGTCTGTATGCAGAACAAGTTCACGGCCAGCGCCCTTCGCACAAAATTCCACAGATTTGTCCGATGGAAATCCGATCTTGTGTACGAGGCTTGGCTTGTTGGTTCACTAACCTTTTCCTTCGATTTCCCTTCTAAATGTTTTTTTTTCTTTGTTTTGAATTTCTCACTTCCTGTTTCCTGTAAACTTGCCCCCATCATCCAAGCAGTTCTGGCTGGGGGTTAGTCAGCCAGAACAGCTTACTGAAGAGGAACAGGAAGTTCAGACAAAAAAAAATAAAAAATTTAGAAGGGAAATGGAAGGAAAAGGTAAGTGAACCAACAATGCACTAGTTTAAAGGAACCTATTTAGAAAATAAAAAACAAACCTTTTACAACCCCTTTAAAGCGGGGGTTCACCCTGTTAAAAAAAAAAAAAAAGTTTTTTTTTATTAGACCATTAAATTCGGCATCGTAGCGCGAGCTACGGTATGCCGGTCTTACATTTTTTATGCCCGTACTCACTGTGCTATCGATGATTGAAGAATCCGGGGAATGGACGTTCCTATGGTGAGAGAAGGTGATTGACGGCCGGCCCTGGCACGTCACGCTTCTCCGGAAATAACCGAAATAGGCTTGGCTATTCACGGCGCCTGCGCATAGCCTGTGCGCAGGCGCCGTGAATAGCCGAGACCTACTCCGGCTGTCTTCGGGGAGCGTGACGTGCCAGAGCCGGCCGTCAATCATCCTCCCTCTCCATAGGCACGCCCATTCCCCGCGGGAGTCGGATTCTTCAATCATCGATAGCACAGTGAGTACGGGGATTAAAAATTTAAGACCGGCATACCGTAGCTCGCGCTACGATGCCGAATGTAATGGTCTAATGATGGAAAGGAGGGTGAACTACCGCTTTAAGTGTATAAAAGGACTACTTACACCAACTCAGCGCTGCGTTACTAATATATCAAACCAGGTAAAAAACAAATGATCTTAAGCATAAAAGCAGCCGCTACATAAACATAGCAATTAATAAAATAATAGTATCCAGCCGAGAAGCACAATCTAGAGCACCATCCAATACCATAGCAGCGCTCTCGTCAGTCCTTATCATGACCGGCATTCATATGTTTTAGTCATATGAGAAACAATTGGATGACACATGGGGGTAGATTTACTAAAGGCACCTCCAAGTGCACTTCTAGTGCAAAGTTGATTTGCCTTTAGTAAATAACCCCCATGGTGATTAAAAGTTCGGGAAGCAGATGGTGATCCTAGTGGTCTTTAAATAAGTGTACACCAAGATCCTCCCCACGTGGGTCACACTCCCCTAGGGGTTCAAACTCACCAGCAATTGGTATATCATAAGCCTTGATATACTCCAAGAACGTCGTCCAAATGACAGGTGTAGTTGGGGCTGCAAATCACTCCAGCCCTCCGACTGTAGACAGTCTAAGGGCTCTCACATCTGTTCGCTTTTTCATCCATCTGTGTATGGATGAAAAAGGGACATACATTGGTCCCTATGAGATTGCGGGTTTCACCGGATGAACATCCGCTGACAGCCGATCTCATCCAGGTCCGCAATCCTCCGATTCTGCAGACGGAGGAAAACCTTATTTTTCCATCCGTCATCAGGTCAGGTGAACACGGACACATGGTCTGTGTTAATCCAATCCCCCCCCATAGGGGAGAGCGGAGATCCGACAGGGCAGTCCCTGCACAGTGTGCGGGGACCGCCCTATCATCCGCCGGCTCAGCGGGGATCAGCGGAGGTTCACAGGGCGGATCCATTCCGTGTGAAAGAGCCCTAAGGCATGACTACCCATGGAGTGATTTGCAGCCCTAACTACACCTGCCATTTGGATGACATTCTTTGAGTATATCAAAGCTTATGATATAACTTGAGTTTAAACCCCTAGGGGAGTATGACCCACATGGAGAGGCTCTTGGTGTATGATGCACACTTGTTTAACAACCACTAGGTTAGACTTGATGGACGTGTGTCTTTTTTCAACCTCACCTACTAAGCAGGTAATTGTTTCTCATATGACTAAAACATATGAATGCCGGTCATAAGGACTGACAGGAGCCCTGCTATAGTATTGGATGGTGCACTAGATCAGTGGTCTTCAAACTGCGGCCCGTGGGCCAGATGTGGCCCTTTGCTTGATGTTATCCGGCCCTTGGGGTGCTTTTTTATTCATTGGCACCAATGATGGGGCAAAATTCCTCCCAATGACACCAATGATGGGGCAGAATTCCTCCCAATGATGGGGCAGAATTCCTCCCAATGATGGGGCAGAATTCCTCCCAATGATGGGGCAGAATTCCTCCCAATGATGGGGCAGAATTCCTCCCAATGATGGGGCAGAATTCCTCCCAGTGACACCAATGATGGGGCAGAATTCCTCCCAATAATGGGGCAGAATTCCTCCCAATGATGGGGCAGAATTTCTCCCAATGACATCAATGATGGGGGATTTTTTACTCCTGATGGCTACAGTCCGGCCCCCTTAAAGTCTGGAGGACAGTAATCCGGCCCTTTGTTTTAATTGCAGCAGAGTTTCAGGCTGGGTTCACACTTGTCCAAAAAACACTCCGACATTGGGAGCTCATGTCGCATGACGTGTGAAAATCAATGTTTCCCTATGGGAGCCGTCTTAACTGGTCCGACACAAGTCGGTCCGACTTTGAAAATGCTCCCTGTACTACTTTGGGCCGACTTTGATCCTACTTAAGCCCATTAAATATCATTGACGTCGGACCAAAGTAGGATCCTTGTCCTAACCATCTGACTTTTGACATCTGATTACAGCAGCAGTAAAAGGAATTTATCTCACTCTAGGATTGCTTTGATTGGTCAAAGAACAAGTCAGACTTTCACAAAGTCGGATCAAAGTAGTATCCTGTTCATGAAAGTCTGATGGATGTAGGACCAATGTAGGATCAGTGTAGGACCAATGTAGCAGAGCAAAGTAGGATGAAAGTCGTGTAGTATAGTGTGAACCCAGCCTCATTCTCATGCACAGGAGTTCAGTCATCGCTAGTGCACATGATCTATACTGGAATGTATACTATGCTGCACGTGCACAGGCATTTAGGCTCATATGATCTGTATTGGAATGTATGAGCTGCACGTGCACAGGAGTTCAGCCATCCTGGCACACAGGATCTATACCGGAATGTATGCTGAGCATACACAGGAGTTCAGCCATCCTGGCACACAGGATCTGTACTGGGATGTATACTGAGTTACACACGCACAGGAGCTCAGGTATTCTGGCATGCAGGATCTGTGGCAGAATGTATACTTGGCAGCATGTGCACAGGAGTTCAGTTGTCCTGGCACACAGGATCTGTACCGGAATGTATACTAAGTTGCATGTCCACAGGGAAAAAAAAAAAAAAAACGTATTTCTTAACTTTCCAAAACAATTGTGACAAAAAATTACAATTTCAAAAACTCACAATGCCTCTTACTAAATGCCTCTCAGGCTGTGCACTTTTCAAAAGGGGTCATTTGGGGGGGGGGGGGGGTATTTGTACTGTCCTGGCATTTTAGGGCCTCAAGAAATGAGATGAGGCCATCAGGATCGATTACTTTCCCATCAAGTCCGCTCTCTCTGTCTGATTGTCAGCATGCAGTGGGCAGATTCTAAGATTCTATAGCCAATAGCAGGCTGTCCATTTGCTATGGACCTGTCAATCACAAGGTGAGCAGATCTGATTGGAAAGACTCCATCCACCCAGCTACAAAACTCCTCTACGGCTGCACTGTCTGTGACAGCAGCAGGAGGGAGCTCAGCCTCACTAAAGATGCAATGTTTTTATGGACACTCCAGTCTCATTGCACCTCTGTGCGGGGCTGGCATCAAATTCATATACCTGTATTTAGCAACAATTTGGTGCAAGTACAAATATTTGTTTTACAAAGGCACACTGGAATCCTAAAGAGAGTCAGACACGCTTTATGAATTTGTCTGAACCTTTTTAGTAATGTCAATGCATGTAAAATGTAGGGATAATAGCTTGCCTTTAGTATTGTGCTGGCTACCTCCAGATGTGTTGTGGTGCTGTACAGTACATTGCACAGTGGTTAAAGATTCTATTAACATGCATTGTCTCATTTCTAACAGATTTTCTTTTCCCCTTTAAATATATAAATCCCCCTTCTTCTTTTTTTCCCGCACAGGAAATCCACTCTTTAATCTCTCTTTATGGGGGGAATTTTAGTAATATTCCAGATGACCCTCAAAAGGTATGTCATTTACATTTATTATTTTTGTCAGGACACCTGTTTTGTCCTAAAGCTTTGTGTTAAAGCCCAAGGGCAGGCAACACTTTTTTAGCTTTGTTTTGGATAGAAGAGGCAGGGCCAGGACAAGGGGTGGGCAGAAGGGACCTGCCCTGGTCGCATGTGGAAAGGGGGTGCTGTGAGCAATGAAAGCTCCCCTCTCCAGATACCTGGATGACAGGAGTGACACTTCTGTCATTCAGGACCGAGCACCGTGCAGGGCTGCAATAACAAAGTAAAATCCTCCCTCCATCTGTGGGACGGGGGCTCTGGTGCAGGACAGCAGAACAACCCGGAGGCAGAGCAGAGACTCCTCTTTGGACGGGATGGGGATGCGGCTGACCTCAGATCTCGCCATCAGTCCACCGGCTCCCGTGGAAGAGAGAGATGTGAGCTCAGCAGAATTGAGTGTGTGCTGAAATTAGCTCAGCCGGTGATATTTTATGTCATTGCTGCTCCCTGTCCACCAGATTAGAGAAGTAGGGAATTTGGGATTGGAATTGAGGAAGAGGTTAACATTGCCATTGCAAGTGGTGTATAGGGGGGTGGGGGGGTTAACTTTACTGCCAATGACCCCCCCCGCCTTGCATTGCACTGATCCTAGTGGCAGGGAAGTTTTATCTCACAACTCTGCTTCTGCATTGGTGGTCATAGGAGGGGTTACATTTCCATGCCACTGACCACCAATGTTGGGATGGGAGTTAATAATACTGACACCTGTGCTGAAAATTATTACTGTGCCCACTGGCATCAATGCTGTAACAAACAGTTCTTGTATGGATATCACCGTGTCAGGATGTGAAGAAAATTCTCCCCAAAAGGGTCACATACAAAACAGAATCCTGATAGAAAATGTAATCCCCACAGGTTGTTCTTTAATAAACCTACCTGAGTGCAACATACCTAGAAAAATACTTGCCTTTGCCCCAATCCAGCAATCTTTCCTTCACTTCTCGGAAGAAAGAATATTGGATCGGGGCTAAATTTAAAGGGGTTGTAAAGGTAATTTTATTTCTTAAATAGCTTCCTTTACCTTAGTGCAGTCCTCCTTCACTTACCTCATTCTTCCATTTTGCTCTATCTTCTGAGAAATCCTCACTTCCTGTTCTTCTGTCTGTAACTCCACACAGTAATGCAAGGCTTTCTCCCTGGTGTGGAGAAAGCCTCTTGAGGGGGCGAGCAGGAGGGTCAGGACGCCCACTAACACACAGCTCCTTTCTCTATCTGCAAAGTAGAGAGTGTCCTGACACTCCTGCTCGCCCCCTCTCCCCTCAAGAGGCTTTATCCACACCAGGGAGAAAGCCTTGCATTACTGTGTGGAGTTACAGACAGAAGAACAGGGAGTGAGGATTTCTCAGAAGAAATAAGGACATTTAAAAGCAAAATGGAAGGATGAGGTAAGTGAAGGAGGACTGTGCTAAGGTAAAGGAAGCTATTTAGGGGAAACAATTACCTTTACAACCCCCTCTAAGTATTACCTCAGGTGGGGTGGAGGTGATTTGTTGAAGGACAAGTTCATTTACAGTAAATCGGGATTATTGAGCTATTTTTTCTTGTAGTGGTTCAAATTGTATTACCTATTAAGAGTGTATGCATACCTGTACTGAGCCTTAGGGAGAGTGGGAGACACATCTACATATGTATGTCATATCATTCATGGTGTGTTTCTCCATCCTATGCTAAAACTAGGAAACCGTGCACTATATATATATATATATATATATTTCAAGGGAGGGGAACTGAGGGGCTGAAGATCTCGCACTAGTAGAAAGGAAGACCTTCCCACAATTTTTCTTTACAAATGGTTAGCAGTTGATCTGGAAGGTTACAGAAGTGCTGGTGGCAGGATTATGCTTGCACATCGGTTGTTTCATTACTGCTATATTAACCACCTACCGACCGCTCATAGTATGTATACTGCAAGCGGCGGCAGGTGAAGGCACAGTCACGTACGTGTACGCGGGCAGCCTTTGTTTGTGGTGTGCGTTGCAGCAGATTTCAGCCAATGCTTTTGGTTGAAACCGGCTGGTCGGCTTTGTCCAATCTCTCTCACACACTTCTGTGTTTACAAAAGCACAGAACTCTGTATACAGGGAACAGCGATCTGGTTGTTTCTTCTCTCTAAAAAGCAGGTATAAGATCAGAAACTAAAAGCAGCACACAATGCACATTTTACACATTGTCAGACACGTGGTTAACCCCTTCATTGCCCCTAGATGTTAACTCCTTTCCAGCCAGTGTCATTAGTACAGTATTAGCACTGATCACTGTATTGGTGTCACTAGCAACATTAGTGTCCGTTAATGACCCTCCCAGCGAGTGTCTGTTAGCACCAGATTTTCCACCACCCTATTACAGTGCCAGTAAAAGTCGTTGATCACCGCCATTGCAGTATTGCGTCTATAGCTGCGTAAATTCCAGTGTATATATACTGTCTCAAAGTTTGTATGCGCTAAAACTATCATACAAATTAATTACCGTATTTATCGGCATATAACACGCACCCTAACTTTAAGAGGGAAGTTTACCAAAGACATGTAGCAGAACACATTTTGGCCTAAATTTATGAAGACATTTTTTATTTTATATGTTTTATTACATAAAGTAGAAAATATTATTGTTTTTTTTTCTATCTTATAAAAATCCAGTGGTGATCAAATACCACCAAAAGAAAGCTCTATTTGTGTGAAAAAATGATAAAAATCGCCAGTTAAAGTAGCGCATTGCTGAATAGCAAAAAATGACCTGGTCATGAAGAGGGGGAAACCTTCCGGAGGTTAAATGGTTAAAGTGTATTAGCAAGGTTCACAAAGAGTTAGGCCGGCGTATCGGTAGATACGCCGACCTAACTCGGAATCTGCGCCGTCCTAAGTTTAAGTGTATTCTCAAACAGAGATACACTTAAACCTATCTAAGATACGACGACTTGCGCCGTCGTATCTTAGGGTGCAATATTTAGGCTGGCCGCTAGGTGGCGCTTCCATTGAGTTTGGCGTAGAATATGTAAATCACTAGATACGCCGTTTCCGTAAGAGATACGCCGCCTAAAGATAAACATGCCCCCTAGGTGGCGTAGCCAATGTTAAGTATGGGCGTCGTTCCCGCATCGAAATTTGAACATTTTACGTCGTTTGCGTAAGTCGTCCGTGAATAGGGCTGGACGTAATTTACGTCCGTGTCGAAACCAATACGTCCTTGCAGCGTACATTGCCGCAATGCACACTGGGTTATGTACATGGACGGCGCATGCGCCGTTCGTAAAAAACATCAATCACGTCAGGTCACCCTCCATTAACATAAAACGCGCCCCCTCAGCCTAATTTGAATTAGGCGCACTTACGCCGGCCACATTTACGCTACGCCGCCGTAACTTAGCAGGCAAGTACTTTGTGAATACAGTACTTGCCTAGCTAACTTACGGCGGTGTAGTGTAAATACGATGCGCTACGCTGCCGCAAAGATGCGGCAAGGTATGTGAATCTAGCTATATATGTAAATTCTCACCTCATTCAGTTTAAAATAGAAATGAAAGGCAAAACATTTGTATATACATATAACCAACATTCTAGACACATCTCGGCTGCATAAGGGGCTTCATAATGGAGTATTTGGCAACATAGACAGTTTAGATTTCTCCAAATCTTAAATTTTACCCCCTCTGATTCCTTCCCCTTACACATGTAATAATATACAGCCATTGCATATATTTTGGCTGTATATTTGAAATCTATAACCATGTACTGAGTGGGATAAGATGCTTATGCTAAAAAAACAAATTGTATGGTTACAATTCAATAGTTAAACGATGCTGATCTGGTTGAGAATTGTAGAATGTTTTTGGATCTATTAAAAAAAATTCTTAGCATTGCAGGATATCATCTATGTCTAGCATTACAATTTTTACCAATTTTGCTGTATTTTTTGTTTCACAGTCTCCATTCTGTGTGCTCAATATCCCTTGTGAGGAATTGGCAAGAAAAATAATGAAGAGGACGGTTTGTGCAAAGTAAGGCTTGGTAAATAAATGGCCATCTTCCACTGTACCTAGTGTCAGGATTCTGTGAAAAGAATGTGTAGCAAGAACAATCCGCGCTACCCCTGATATGCAACTAGTGAAAAAATTGATATAACAAAAACAAACCAGTGAATACAAAGCAATAATAATTGCGTGAATAGGATGAAAATATAAAAATATTATAAAAAATAGTAAAAAACCTGAAATATGAGGCTCAACAAACATGGGGAAAAGAAACATATAAGTGCGCAACCAAATAGTGTGAATACAGGTGTCTGAGTCCTGATTGGAAAAATAGGGGAATCAACTGAATGATACGATCCTAAAGCTTGTAGTCCCATATGAGCATCCCACGTGTGTATTCCTTCCTGGGGGAATCAATGCTTCCACCGACCAACACAGTAAATGGATGCCTTCAATACAATCCTTCAACAAGTAAGTGAATGCCCGCTTACCAGATCAATCAGGCACTGTACACATCAATCATCAGCTGGAATGAGGTGTTCACTCCTGCTCCGCCTCCTCCTCTGCAGATTGCAGGGATACTGTGGTCTCCAAGTAGATCTCCCAGGGATGCAATCCATGAGAAAGGATGGTTTACAAAGTGTGTGGATGAAGAAAAAGAAAGGCTTCATAGTGCAGTGATGGAATATAAAAGATTCACTTTATTCCACTGCGGGAAATAAATCACTGACATCTAAAAAGGCTTTTGGCAACAAAGTAAAAAGTCCGGGTGAAAAGTACAAACCAGCTTCGGGTCTGACCGATCAGCTGGGAGCGTGGTGACGTCAGCTACTGATGCTCCACCTGACGCTGCGTTTCTCCCTATTGGGCATCAACAGGGAACGAAGGCATAGAGGCAAACGTCACACACCACACACTAATATACTCAAAGGCAGGTGAGTAACACCAGACGTTCAGCAGTCATTAAGACGCCGAGTGTATCAGTGCCAATACAATCACATGTAATTAACATTTAAAAACATTTATTACATTTCTAATAACAGAGGTAATACCGCATACTTTCATACGGTCAAAGGTCTTGTGTCATATACTAAGTCCGCTCCCATGTTTGGTTTTAATGCTCCCTATGATTCCTTGGGCTATGACTGGCGAGGCTGGGCTCCTATGCCCAGTTGAGTCACATTGTTTCTCGCGTGCGGATCCATGGCGTCTTTAAAATTCCTAACCTGGAATGTCAGGGGTCTCCGTGAGAAGGTGAAACGCTTGGCAGCTTTTGCATACCTTAAAAAACAACGGGCCGATGTAATGGTACTGGTTGAAACTCATGTAGAGGGGAGGCTGCAGATGGCCCTCCGTCGGCCATGGGTGGGGTGGGCATTTCATTCAACCCACACGACTCTTGGGCGCGGGGTCTCCATACTCATTGCCAAATCTGTTCATTTTGAATTATGTGAGGCCTCCACGGACCCACAGGGCCGATATGTTTTCTTGTCTACCAAATTGTATGGGGAACCCTTCCTTCTCCTGGCCTTCTATGTCCCGCCTCCATTTTCCATGCCCATAATCCTGGAGGGGATTGCATTTATGGCAAGACATCCCTCTGTCCAAGCGGTTTGGCTGGGGGATTTCAACACTACACTGAATCCCTCCTTAGACAGACTCCAACACACAAATCCCTCTACAGGGATGGCTGGGGACACAAAATTTTTCCGATTAATTGCCTCTTTCCATCTGACTGACACCTGGCAGCACAAATATCTTGGCACAAAATCATACTCCTGCTTTTCCTCTGCACATAACTCCATGTCCAGAATTGACCTTATCCTTCTCTCACAGAGTCTTATACCGCGGCTTGGGGAGGCTGCTTTCTACCCCAGGCTGTTGTCAGACCACAGCCTATATTGGATCAACCGGATAAAGGCGGATTCGGCTAACACCCTAGATAGAGCGGTGGCAGACATGTCCATCACATAGCAGGGATTTACGGTTGATCCCACCCCAGCGAACGCGGATGCCCTAAAATTGCAAACTAGAGTGGTTACCCAACTTCAATATGAAAAGACTAGACGGAAATTATTTTTTTGCTAAACAAAATAGGTTTGAGCACGGGGAAACGTCTGGCAAACTTCTGGCCTACTTGGTTCACAGTGAGGATAGACCCCCCCGGTGGTGATTTCCCTGCGCGGCCCTGACGGGCTCCAAATAACGGACCTTTCCACAGTATGCTCTATGTTTCGAGACTTTTATGCTGATTTGTACACGTCTACGAGCCCGACGGATATGGGTCCAATGGAGCAGATGGAGGCCCCTCTTACCCCAGAGGAGGTGGCGAAGGCTATTGCCGGGTTTGCCAGGTCTAAGTCCCTGGGTTTGGACGGCCTTCCAATTGAATTTTATTCCCAATATAGTGAGGTCCTTGTCCCCAAACTATTGGCCCAATATAATCCTCTTTTTGAAACATTTTCACTCCCGTCGTCCATGAGGGAAGAGACCATTGTCCTTATCCTCAAACCAGGTAAGGACCCGACGTACCCAGAATCATATCGCCCCATCTCTCTCCTCCAAGTAGACATTAAAATACTCGCCAAGATCTTAGCTAACCGCCTCAACCAAGCCATACTCTCACTCATACATGCAGACCAAGCGGGATTCATGCCTGGCCGTTATACCTCATTTAATTTACGTAAATTCTTTATCAATCTACAAGCCATGTAGGAACTCGGGTGGTTGTGACGCTGCCAAGGCGTTTTGATTCTGTGGAGTTGACCTATCTGTGGAAATGCCTGGAGCGCTATGGTTTCGGCCCTAGATTCCACAGGTGGGTCAGGCTTCTTTTTCAGGCCCCCTACGGCCAGGGTGGTGGCGAACGGGTGGCCATCTCCGGTGTTTGCCTTCAGTAGAGGCACGAGACAAGGCTGTCCGCTCTCCCCGCTTCTATATGCTCTTGCGGCGGAGCCATTGGAGGATACCATTGGCTATGTCTATCTGCACAGACCCGAGGATACGGGGTCTGCGGATGGGACCCTTAACAGAAAAAATTAGTATGTATGCGGACGATAAGCTGTTGTACCTCGCTAATTCGGGCCCCTCCCTCCAGGCTGCACTGCACACGATTGAGCAGTTTGGTCAATTTTCTGGCCTCAAGATCAACTGGGGGAAGTCGCAAATTCTCCCGATTTGATAGTTTTCTGAGTCGCAGAGAGACCTGCCACTTCAAAGAACTGATGTCATTCGATACCTGGGAATACACATTTCTAGGAGCCCAGCTGACTACATAAAATAAAGTGAAGTTGATCCCGCGCCAAAATAATTAAAAAAACGTGTATATATTATTATACAGTACTTATATATATTGAGCTGCTCCTCGAGGTACAGGGGTGAACTGTGAAATGTAAGTGGAAGGTGCTATTGAGGGCGCTAAAATTTATAATAGGATACCTGCCTGAATAAGGACGGCAGGTAATAGATACTAGTGAATCTATAACAAAAACAATAGTGAATAGTCTCGCATTCAAACAATATGTTACATACATGTAGTATGAAAAAAAACATAAACCATAAATGAAGATAATCAAATGTACAAAATAACCAAATTCTTTGCCGCTAGGCTGATGAAAAACACCATATATAAAAGTGAAAATAAAGTTTGTAGTAGGAAATGATCATAAAGGAGAAAATTCTATGGGTGATCATGCAATCAGATTTCCAGGAGGTAGAAAAACAGCCTTTACCAGCTAATTGACTTCACCCGAAGTGCTCTGAATATTCAAATGCGCTTACCACAATGATTGGACCACTTAATGAAAAGTAGGTCTTATGCGCTGAGCAGGTGTAAGTGCCTGCACACTATAAGACAATATCTGGAACGTTGGTTTCAGTAGTAATGCCGATGATTGGAACCACAATAAGAAACAAAAGAGGGAATCTCATAGTGCATTACCTTTTATTTAAAAAACATATTTTAAAAAAGCTGATTGGCCGCTTACTTGAAAATGTGCCTGCCTGGCACTAGGACTGCTGGTGTGATTGTCTCATATTTGGGAGACGTTGCTCGGATCCTTCAAAAAAGACCTGGAAGGTCTTGGGCTAGGCACCAGTAGCAGGTGCCGAAAGACGGATGGCACTAGTTTCCGACTCCTACTTTGTCCACGGGGGGCTCGGCGCACTGGAGACCCGCTTTATGCAGTTTCAGCGGGCTCCAGGAGTGCTGAGTCGAGCGGAGACGGGAAGTCTATGCTGAATCATTATAGATGCATTTGGGATATCACTTCTGCCAAATTGAGCATACCCCAGACAACAGATTACACGCCACTGTGGCACAATAGAGAGCTACCCGAATTTCAGGGCTCTGAGCTATGGACCACACAGGGAGTATTTTACCTGCATAATTTTTTGGCAAATGGCAGCCTTAAACCTACCAAACGCTTAAAGAGGAATTTTCCCTCCCCAACCATATTCTCTTCAGGTCTTTTCAAGTCCGACATGCAGCCCAAACTCAATTTCCGCATACCTTGCCGCAGCCCACCCCGCACCCCATCATGGCCATAGCTAAGAGTAAAGATCCGTGTGGACTGATATCCAAGTTCTACTGCATGCTCTCTGCCCCACTATCCACCAAATTAGCGTTTGCTTTGAAACCTCGCTGGGAGAGGGAGGTGGGCCCAATTTGAGGATGAGGAGTGGGAGGAGGTGCTGGAGACCTGCAAAGCAGTGTCCCCTAATCTCTGATAGGCTCTCCCAAATCTACATAACACATAGCGCATACATTACCCCTATCTGTGGGGCTAGATACAAGCGCAGCCAGTCTACCCTGTGTCCGTTGTGTGGTCAGGAGACAGGCACATTCTATCATCTCCTCTGGGCCTGCCTGAAAATCCAGGACCTCCTGGAGGCAAATTGTAACCTTCCTCCATGACGTCATGGGCTCA
This sequence comes from Rana temporaria, assembly GCF_905171775.1. Classification (NCBI taxonomy): domain Eukaryota; kingdom Metazoa; phylum Chordata; class Amphibia; order Anura; family Ranidae; genus Rana; species Rana temporaria. The sequence goes on from NC_053492.1 coordinate 283,780,293, forward strand.
CCCATAGCTCTGGACCCAAAACAATGTATACTCGGGATATTCCCTGGAGTTGTAGACAAATACACCAAGATATTTTTGCATGAAACCCTATTCTCAGCCAGAAAGATCATTGCCAGGAAGTGGATGAGGTCATTAACCCCAAGTTTCTCAGAGTGGAAGGCAGAGGTTATCCACTTAACGACCGCCGCACGCCTATATACGTCCGCACAATGGCACGGACAGGCACAAGGGCGTATATATACGCCCTTGCCTTCTAGCGGGTGGGGGGTCCGGTCGGGTCCCCTCGGGGAGCGATCCGGGACGACGGCGCGGCTATTCGTTTATAGCCGCTCCGTCGCGATCGCTCCCCGGAGCTGAAGAACGGGGAGAGCCGTATGTAAACACGGCTTCCCCGTGCTTCACTATGGCGCTGCATCGATCGAGTGATCCCTTATATAGGGAGACTCGATCGATGACGTCCATCCTACAGCCACACCCCCCTACAGTTGTAAACACACACACAGTGATCCTTAACTCCTACAGCGCCCCCTGTGGTTAACTCCCAAACTGCAACTGTCATTTTCACAATAAACAATGCAATTTAAATGCATTTTTTGCTGTGAAAATGACAATGGTCCCAAAAATGTGTCAAAATTGTCCGAAGTGTCCGCCATAATGTCGCAGTCACGAAAAAAATCGCTGATCGCCGCCAATAGTAGTAAAAAAAAAATAATTAATAAAAATGCAATAAAACTATCCCCTATTTTGTAAACACTATAAATCTTGCGCAAACCAATCGATAAACGCTTATTGCGATTTTTTTTTTTTTACCAAAAATAGGTAGAAGAATACGTATCGGCCTAAACTGAGGGAAAAAAAAAATTTTATATATGTTTTTGGGGGATTTTTATTATAGCAAAAAGTAAAAAATATTGTATGTTTTTCAAAATTGTCGCTCTATTTTTGTTTATAGCGCAAAAAATAAAAACCGCAGAGGTGATCAAATACCACCAAAAGAAAGCTCTATTTGTGGGGAAAAAAGGACGCCAATTTTGTTTGGGAGCCACGTTGCACGACCGCGCAATTGTCTGTTAAAGCGACGCAGTCCCGAATCGCAAAACCTGGCCTGGGCATTTAGCTGCAAAATGGTCCGGGGCTTAAGCGGTTAATGTAACACTTCCCTACAAAAAATGTGTACACATCAACAGAGGCTGCCCAGGCAAATACGATAAAGTTTGGGACCGCTGGCTGAAAGCCACAGAGACCTGTAGTTAATGGTGACCCTCTACTGCAGTGGTTCTCAACCCTCTAGTGCTGTGACCCCTTGATAAAATTTCCCAAGTTGTGGGGACCCCTAACAGTAAAATTATTTTTGTAGAGGAGGTTGTCAGCACCCAAGGCAAGACGAGTAATTTGCGCCCCTAACCCATGGACATTTATCGTTACCTGAGTCCCTTCCACTCGTAGAGTATTAAAACCCCTTATGGTACATTTTAGGATGTACCACTCTCTCTCTTGTTCTATTTTTTTCCCTTTTTATCTCTCTCTATCCTAATTTCTTGTTGTTTTTCTGCCCCCACATCCCTCGCTCTCTAGCCATCTTTCTTGTTCTATAATTCTTTCTCTCCCCTTTTTCTTTGTTCCTCCCCCTCTTTTCATGTATTCTTTATTTTTTTTATTCTGTCTCTTACTCTTTGGTGGGGGGGGAATGGGATGAGTGGCAGTGCAGCGGGGGGGGGGGGGGGGGGGTTCTCATCAGCCAACTTTGGTGATCTTGATCTGAGAACTGTAGTGGGGGCTTTTAATGGCAACTATAATCACAGGCAGTGTTACTCACTGTGTCTCCGACTTTGTGGTGTCTCATAGCAGTGACACCTATGCCGAAATGAGGAGATAGGGTCTCCTCCAGCCCCTCCCACTTCACATTCCTCACCAGTCAGCTATGCCGTGAACTGAATGGGCGGCTGCATTGAAGCTGAGTGGGCGGCCGCATGCTCCAGGAACAGCCCAGCTGGACCGCCACAGATACCAGGGGCAGCTGGAAAAGGCTGGTAGAGCGGTGCAGGCTTCAGGAACAGTCCAGGACCCCTGGAAAATTGTCATTTGACCCCCGAGGGGGTCCCGACCCCCAGGTTGAGAACCACTGCTCTACTGAGTGATTACATTAGGGTTTGTCAGGAATGTTTACTTTCTTAGATACTCTGTTTTGTACACTCCCAGCTTTTCTGTACACTATGTATAATGTATTGCCTGCAGTTACCGTTTTCATAGTACTACCTGATTCATGGATATCTCCTCCTGTAACCTGTATGTATGTCACTGTCATGCTGACTTTGTATGTACCTTTTTTTTACTCAATAAAAACCTTTGTTCAATGAAAAACATATTAATAGCTCCCCAATCATTCCAGAAATCATTGCAAACACTTGCCTTATATCCTCCAGCTCATGTTGTGGCCCTATCCATCATATGTGTGGGCATGTGAAGCCCAGTTCCTTTTTCTTCCTGGTTTTTACGGAGAGGTGCATGCTGGGCATTTTTTTTTTTTGCACAGTAATGCCCAGAGACTCCTGAGAAATGAGTATCATCATTTCCCAGGAGGCAATGGGGTCTTAGGACAGGAAGTTAAACCACCTAGAACCAGGCAGATTACGAAAACTGCCTAGTAACAGCCAGATAGAAGTTTTTTTTTTTTATATATATTAAAGGCAAGCTGTTAATAGAAAGTTCATTTTTAAGGTGGAACTCCGCTTTAATGCACTAGGGTCAGCATGACACCTGAGCAACCAGCGTTTTCAGAAGCAGAGTGCAGCTGTGAAAATCTCCTGCTTTGGCCAGGGGAGACTGAGGAAGTGCTTCCTCCTGCCTGCAGCAGACTGATAATATCCTCTCAGCCCAAACAAAGTCATATTTGGGAACTGAAAGACTGCTTTTGAATGACAAAGGGTGCAGCTTTTTAAAAACACAATAATGTTGCTGGATATTTTGGCTTGTCGGACATTTACTCATGCTTGTAAAGTTATTGAAAGGTCCAAAATTATTGCAATTTAGCCTGTGTTAACCCATTACAAAATGATTTGTCAGTAAACCCTGAATTTGTTTAAACCCCTTAGATCTCTGTTTGAGCTGTGGGGTCATGGTAGAAGTTTAACAGAACTAAAGCAATCCATCCAGAGCTATCATTCGGAAAGGATGGTAAGAAAATATAATGACATCTATTTATCTGCTTTTCTGCCTGTGTTCTGTTAGTGAAAATTACTATTTCTTTTAGGTACCTTATCTTCAACCTAACTCAACGTACAAAATCAGCATTCACAGTTTTAATAAGACCTTAACACAGACAGAAAAACTTGTGAAGATTGATGTAAGTATTTCTTCTTTATTTCTGACATGCATTGCTCTGTGATTATTGCTATGCCAGTCCTATGACTGTACTTGTGACTTTTTTATTTTATTTTGTGACAAAGCATTAGAACTTCAAAAAGCACCATGCCTCTTGCTTAACACTTTGGGTGTCTACTTTCCAAAAAAAGGGGGTCTTTTGGAGGGTATTTGTACTGTCCTGGCATGTTGGGGCCTCAAGAAATGAGATGGTACATCAGGACTGATCAATTTTTAAAATATATATACTATAGTTTGTAGACTCTATAGCTTTCATAGAGACTAAATCATATACACTGATTTGGGTTATTTTTACCAAAGCAATGTAGCAGAATACATTTTGGCCTAAATGTATGAAGAAAGATTACTTGTTTGCAATATTTTATAACTGTAGCAAAAAAAAAAAACCCCAGTGATGATTAAATACCATCAAAAGAAAGCTTTATTTGTGTGAAAAAAATAATACAAATCTAATTTGGGTACAGAGTTACGATTTGGTCCCCTCGTTCAGAATATACAGAACCGTGCAAATACAATGCAGACAGTAGTAAACCTGTTCTGAATGTCAGCTGGTTCCTGCTAAAGCAGGCAGACTTTGGGTACGTGTATACCCAGCTTCAGTCTGGGATATTTACGTGGAATTTACGCAGTATGACTTGCCTTGTTCCTGATTCGTGCTTTGGTGGAACAGCCCAGTTAAGTGTTTTTTAGCTACATATTGTACTGTGACGTATTACACAGTGTCTTGTTTGGTGAGCAGGTGTTGGAAGATGCATGTGTTCAGCAAGACTTCTGTTTAAGCTTGTGTGTAAAATGTTACCAGCAGGTCTTCTGCAACCAAAAATTAATTGCACTCGTTAAAGCAGAACTTCACAAATTTTTTTCATCTTTCCACCTATTCAATCTTCTGCCCTTGTTGTTTTAACTTTGGATAGTAAACCTTTTTTTTTCTCCCAGTAAATACCCTATACAGCCCACTTCCTGTTTCTTGTCTGATAAAAAGCCTAGGGCTATGACATCTCTCGCTCTCTCTCTCTCGCGCTCGCTCGCTCGCTCTCTCTCGCTCTCTCGCTCTCTCTCTCTCGAAGGGTGGGGGGGATGAGTCATAAGAGGGCCAATGAGAGCTGGAGGTGTGTGTCTGTGTAAATCCAGGCAGTGAACAGGCAGCAGCTTCAGCTGCCCACAGTTAAAGTGGAGGGAGATTTCTGCAGCATATTTGGCAAGTACAGAATCACAGTATATATAAAATAATATGCAAAGTGGTTGGAGGGAAGTTTTAAAATGGCAAAGATGTTTTTATTACAAATTATGTGAGCAGACTGTAGTTCCTCTTTAAGTAAGTTTTAGTCCTGCGCATAAATTTTGGAATGAATATGGAATAACTGTAAATACAAATCTGTTATTTTCACATGATGAAAACAGGGGATGGAATTCATACCATTTAAAGGAAGAGTGAGTTTACAGAATGCAGAACATATATTCTATGTGTTGGAGGATTATGGTCAAGACCCAAACAATGCATCTGAATTCCCATTGCAGATCTACTTTGGCCGGTGGGTGAGTACCACAGGTTATATAACCATTTTAGACTGTTACTATCATTATTAGAATTTTCCACTCTGGATAGCATTTGAAGTATGTTTGGTTAGAGTCAGACTTCCTTTTTACTTTCACTCTACAATCACTGGTAAGCATGTTATTATTTACATATGAATACTATTTGAGTTATTATGAATCTCTTTTTTTTTTTTTTATGCATGGTACGCAAATGCATTTTATCAGGTTAATAGGTTGTGAATGTGCCTCTGATATTCTGCTGAAATTTATGTTGATTGGACACAGCTGGTCACATGGTAAAGTGCATCTGTTATTGCGATCAGCTGTGCCCAGGGAGGACATTTATGGACTCCCTCCCAGAGAGCCGCGCTGTAGCCATCTTTTGGCTATAGCACAGTACTAAAGTGGTTAAACTGCTCAATGTGTGTAAAACTAACAAATATCGAATGTGTGGAACAAATAAATATGTTCAGTTCAACAGTAGGTGAGAATGCATACTGCAACACCAGGTTTTCTAAGAGACATAAGTGCTGCACGCTTCGCACATGTACAGTAGGGAATCGTCTGAAGCCGAAAGGCTTTACTGACGGTTTCCCTTAGTGGAGATGGTGGCGGCAGCACCCGACAGCCGATCCGAAGATTGGCTGGTGTGTAGACATCATGGGCTCTCTTAACAGGTAAGTGTCCATATATTAAAAGTCAGCAGTTGCAGTATTTGTAGCTGCCGACTTAAAAAAAAAATTTCTCCAGGCTGGAGCACCTCTTTAAGTCTACAGGAATTGTGTTTTTTTTTTTCTTCCCCCTAATGCACTCTATGCATTAGGGTAAAAATGAAAACCCCATTAACTGTCCACCCAAATCCCCCACCCCCACTTGCAAAGACATACCTGACTCCTCTCACAATCCAATGCTGCTCTCTTCCTATTCTCAGTGGAGATTCTGAGAGCAGCGAGAAGCCTTAAGCTATTGCTGCTGTCAGTCAAAACCTGTGAGCTGTGTGTGTCAATAGATGCACAAAGCCAGGTTTGGGTGTGCACCTGTATGGGACCTCATATCTCCCACTCCTATAAACTTTTGGTCACTTCAATGATCATAAGCTTATCTCAGAATTGTTCAGCAGACGCTGCTGAACAATTCTATAAATCTGATCAGCGGATTACAACCCGCTGATTTAGAGTTATTAACTCCTAATGTCACCACCGCCTCCCTGTCCCCTGCCTCTCCACCTAACCTCCACCTCCTGCTGCTAACTTTAACTTGGAACTATCCCCCCCCACACGCTCTACTCCTATACCCTTCGCCCACCCCCCCCCCCCTCCCCAGCAAACCCACCTCCCGCAGCCACCATCATTAGCCAGCATCCCACCTCTGCTGCTCCCGCCAGTTTCAGGTGCTGCTTGGGGGGGATCCAGATGTGACCTCCCAATACCTCTGATCACCCTCCATACTGCCCCCTCACCCCCGATCCATGGCCGCTCCGAGCATCTTTTCTTCCCTCCCGCCAACTGCAGCTTCTCCCTGCACAGATCTCATATGATCTGTCAGCTTGGAGAGCGTGGCAGGGAGTAGTGCTGATGGGGGTGAAGTTGTGACTTGTGGGGACTTGGTATAAGTGTGTAAAACCCCCCCCCCCCCCACTCGTACAATGGATATAGGCAGCGATCGCTGCTTTATCCACCGTCAGCTGATCATTGTAATCCATCTAGTCATGTAAAGTGCTACAGAGAAAGAGACAAAAGGAATAGCTTCAGTCCCTTTCTCTGTCTCAAAAATAAAAAGGGGGGTCTGTTTAAACCTCTCCAAAGACCCCCCCCAAACAAAAAACAAACATAGACCCCCCCCCACCCCAGGTCTTCCCGCACTCACCCCTTCACTGTGACAGTGTCCCCAACCCCACCCCTGCACGGCTTCCTTAGCTTCTCCTTCTGGCCAACCCGATCTGTCTTGATTGGCCAGGAGGAGAAGCCGGAAGACAATAGCAAATATTAATTTGCTATTATAACAATCCCCCCTACTCTTAAAGATCCCCCCCCCACAAACCCTTGAAGGTCCAGTTCTGTCCAATTGGCAGACAACTAGCTGGACAAGACAAATTAATAGAGACCAGGACCCTGCTCTTTTAGAATAATTTACAGCGGATGCCCTCACCCTTCTTCTTTTATGTTGACTCTTCAAAAAATGTAATACACCAAGTCTCTAGGTTGTCCTCCATCTCTGTGCATATGTACATGGTTTTGTGACTAAACGCTTGGTTTGCTGAACATGCTTGTGAGAAGCATCTTCTGTTGTTTGATGGTAAATGCCGTTTTAGGAAATTCCTTGATACATTTATTAAGGATATCTCTGGGGGAAAGGTGCTCCTATCCCACAAGCCAAAGACCCTTACAGCCACTACTTACATACTGCTCAATGAGAAGGGAGTTTTCATTTAACCTCAAAACCAAGTTTTAACCCTTCCTTCCTTCGCAAGCCCTGTGCTCCTAAGCCCACCGAGCTTGCCCAGAAGCCCCCTTCTAAATGAAGGAGATCTCGGTGTCCACTATGGATACCTCTGGGTCCAGGCTGTCATTTCAAAGGTACAACATATAGCTTGTCTCTCTGCTCTTTCCCCACTTCTTGACTTCTAATCTGCCAACTTTAGATCAAAATAAAGCAGATTTTAATGACTGCCTTGAGCCAACTTCAGGCATGAGAAGTGCTTGTACCAGCTCCTTTTGGAAAAATGATTTCAAGGCTTCTATTCAATCCTGTTTAAAGTTTCAAAACCAAATTAGGGTGTCCACCCAATCCTGGGCTTAAAACAGATTTCTTTGTGTACCCAAATTTTGGATGGAATCGACAAGATCTGTCATTGCTCCCTTTTGGACAAGGGTCATTTCTGGCAACAATAGTAGTATTATTATTATTATTATTATTATTATTATTATTATTATTATTATTATTATTATTATAATTATTATTATAGGTACAGTAGACTTACAAGATGGCTAGCTACACATTCCAGTTTTTCCAGTGCATCAGTGCTTTATTCGTTTTGATGTGGAAGACCAACACCTCCATTTTGTAGCACTACCATTCATGCTCCATCTGACCCTGTGTGTTCACACAAGTGCTTGTCCCACTTTTGGCTCCTCTGTGGACCCAGGGCATTCATTTCACATGATAACTGAAAGATCTTCTCTCCCAGGACTCTTCAGCCTGTTTGACAATGTCCGAATGACAATTCAGTTACCCTAAAACCTCCGCTGACTAATCAACTTTCCAAAGTCTGCTGTCCAGCCCTCACACTATCTGGAGTACTTGTGGCTAATCTTGGATGTGTCCCAATATGCCTCCTTAAGGTCCCACTTGTGATCCCTCCAATCCAAAAGGCACCCCTTAAATTGATTCCGTGTGAGGGTTTTGGTCCTTATGGTGGCCATTGTACAAAAGGCTTATATTGACAATAAGTGTAAATTGCTATAATAGAGTGGAAAAATTCACAGCATACAATGTCAATGGTTTGTCATAAGAATAGCCCCAGAACACCCGTGCAGCAAAAGCAGTAATTCCAAAGAATGTGTCGCTGCAAATTTAGAATTTTTGTTTTTTAACTTGCAGTTTTAACCCACTACCCCGATTAAAGCTTTGAAGTGCAATATGTTCTATCCTATATGGTCCAAATATGGCATTTTAATTAAATATTGTGCTTAGTCCTTTTTGTAAGCAAAAAGCAGCTCTTCTTCTTTTTTTCCTCTTGTATGTACCCAGGATATCATTTTAATTTAAATATGTTATGGTCCCCCAGTATACCCTCAAGTCAGGAAGCTATTGTCTTTTTGTTCATGTTTTAGATGTATGTTTGTATATGTGCATGAATGGTTCTAAAACTATAGGGTTCATATTAGCAAGTACCAAAGGGGGGGGGGTGTCCACATGTCTTTAGACCCCAATAGTCCAAGTATATGATACCTATCATATGTGTAATTCTAAGCACTGTTTAAGATTGCAGATGGACAGCGGGAATTAATCAACTCGTACAGTGTAAAAAAACGTCACTTTATTGGAAACACGAGTATGGAGGCCGGCCTGTCCTTCATTATGGCTAACCATGCAAGAGTTAAGCCTAATGATTTAGTGTTCGATCCATTTGTTGGCACTGGTGAGTAAACACTTTTAATTTACAAAATGTCATCAAATTGGTCACAATAACAATTATTTCTAGCCTATCTAAATGAGTTCCTCATCTTCATTGGTCCAGATTTTACCGGCACTAATGGAATTTGCATTAACAGGGGATTACTATGTTTGCATGCAGCAATATGTTCAAGTTCTTTGAATTGATTCCTCTTCCATTGTATAGCTCCAGCAGTTCACCAGCTCCTGCCATGGGATAGACTCCACATTTGTAATACACAGGTGGGCACGATTCTCTAAATGTGAAGAACATTTTAAAAGTGAATATTCCACTTATGTTGAAAATCCCCTATTGAAGTCAGTTATGTAAAAGTCATTGTATTGAGAACAAACAGATGGCTGTTTTCTTCCAAGAAATAGAAGAAGTATCATGCGTTTTCTTTCTGTGCAGGGTTTGGGCAGGTTTGAATGTTCATATATCCAGTGAAGAATTTAAATAGTTGGCAGACATCTAGCTGAATATGAAGTCATGGGTGGGCTGGCAAAGTTAAAAGATCAGTCTGTAAGCAGTTTGAAGTCCTCAGAGAGAGAGATTAGTTTGGTATTGGATTTGTAACATACTCGGTCCTGAAATGTAGGGACCTCACTGGGATGACATGTTGAAACTTATGGTCTGCATTATGGCTCGACTTCCTGTCCTCATGGGCCCATCAAAATGAAAGATGTTGCAATAGGAAGGAATCTGTTAAAAATATCCAGTCTTTTTGGAGGAAGATTCACGTCATCAGTAAGGTCCTTGGTCAGAGGGTTTTGCAGTTGGTCTACAAAAAGATCACTTTGTTTGTTTATTATTTTAAAATTGCCACCTTCTTGGCTGACATGCTGTATTCTGTAATGAAATTAATGGAATAAGCATGCAGGCTGAAACTCTTGGCCAGCCCTAATTGCTTATTTCTTCCACTTCCACTTTTTACTACAGGTAAGACTATAATAAGACTTACCTGTAGCTACCTGGGTCTCCCCTGTAATCAGCATGTGCTGACGTCATCGACACATGTGCACTGAAGCAATGACTCGTTTGTGCCATTGCTTCAGGTAGTGTTCCATTACCAGCGGCTCCCATGCGTATGCGCGGGAGTAATGTCATTGTGGCTCTGGCTAATCGCAGCGCCGGAGCCCACGATACCCGGAAGTAACTCCAGGAGCGATGTTGCCAGCCGGACCAGTGTACGGGGACCGCTGCGGGGGCTTCGATCTAAGGTGAGTATTTCATAATGAGCTAGTATGCCTATCGTACATCACGGGACACAGAGCAGCATAGTAATGACTATATGGGTTATAGAGCCTACCTTCAGGTGATGGATACTGGCACTCAAAGACAGGAAGTTCCCTCCATATATAACCCCTCCCACACCGGGAGTACCTCCGTTTTTTCGCCAGTGTCTTAGGTGTTGGTCACGTACGTGAAAGCTCTTGCTTATGAGGTCCTTTTTTGGACTAGAGCAGGCTAAGAATCCAGATCCGTTCAAAGTGCTTCATAGCCAAAGTGGACGGTACCCGGGCCTCGGTTGGAAGAACAAGGTTTGGCCTATAATGTTTCTCTTTAAGAGAGCTGGACTCTGGGCTCCAGTACTTTGATCAAGTCCACGGCTAAAAGTTTTCTGCTGCCAGGGTGCTATATAGGTCCAGGGGAGTGGTGTTCCTGTCCATGGACCCTGGTCCCTGAAGGTCCTTGACAAAGATTGGGCCTCTTGCATAAGCAACACCCTGCAGCGTGGAAAGGTAAGTGGAGGTACCTACAGAACTTGGTCTGACAGTAGGTCCTCCAATTTTTTTGAGGGTCTATGGGTGGCCTATATTATGCTGCTATGCATGGGCAATGTTGACCACTATGTCTATGGTAGACAGGATGGCTGCTAGTTTACCCATATAGATATCCCCTGGCTGATTCCTACATTATGCTGTTAGGTTGAATGTAAGTAAAACTTTTACCTGTAATGTCTTCCTTCTTCAGCCTGGGTTAATTTTTGCTGAGTCCCACAGCGCTGTGTCCCCCTGCCTGGGGCTTCCGCCCCGCCTTCTTCTCCTGCTGTCCTCCGTCGGACCTGGGCGTGTATGCGTGCGCATGCGCATGTAATGGCGTGCATCTGCGACGTGTGGGCACGCACGGTTGGGGTGCTGACAGCCTCATGTTAAAAGGCAGAGGATTCAGTTTGCAGATGGGACACAGTACACGTGCAGTATCTACTGCAGTTGAATAGGCTGGAGCTCTTAGAGCGGTGACTGGCGTGGACTCAGCAGGGCAGCAGCTCTCCAAAAGTGCAGGCTCACCATAACCCTGAACACACTGTTCCTCAGCAGGTTGTATTGGAATCAGTCTTTGTAGCTCCAGCAACAGTGACCAGCTAGTAACTATCCGGACAGGGAAGGATATTGTACTCAGGGTTTAACCCTTGGAATGATCCCCTCCTCTATTTTTTGTCTGGATTAGTGGGTGTCCCTGTAGCGGTCCTTACGGGCATGGCTCCTAAGGGGTCAGGGACGGCAAAAAAGCAAAAAGGCTCCCCATCGGGCTCGGGAGGATCTTGGGCAGACCTCTATGGCGCCATACTCCCCCGAGACACCAGAGTTTGGCCCTTAGGTTGAGCCATTGGGGTCACTGGGAGCTACAGCTGGTCCAACTCAGGCGCCCCCTGTCTATGTTACAGAGGAGGTGTTGGCTTCCACCCTTGGGGGGTTTGAACAAAGGTTGGCGGCATTAATTGCGGCCGCCTTGCCCGAGAGGAAACGGGCTAGGTCCCCCTCTCCCGGAATTCAGTCCCTGGACAGGAAGGTGAGGACCAGGCGGGAGAGGAGCTAGAGGGAGCAGATTCTGAGGAATCAACTCTAGAGGAGCCTTTCTCAGCCACTCAAGCAGAGGGGCTTTGGATCCAGTCCTTGACGGATATGGTGCGCTCGGCTTTTAAGCTACCCTGGCCAGTACCGGCCGTGAGCGCAGTCTCCTCCTTGGGGTCCTTAAGAGCTCCACAATCAAATTCAGTTTTTCCGATCCATCCTCTATTAGAGAATCTGATGTATCAGGATTGGGTTTTCCCGGACAGGCTCTTTGTCCCCCCTAAAAGATTTGCGAAAGGTTGTTTGGTGACGATCTAGATAGATACATTCAGAAGATTTCAAGTGGGAAAAGTACCCTGTTGCCGGTAAAGAAGAGGGTCCGGGGCCCCACATTTAAACGCCCTCCCTCTCCGGCCCCGGGGACCTCGGCCTCCAGGTCGACCGGGCATGGGGAATAAGCCACAAGGTCAGGCTCCAGGTAACAGGAGACCTTGGACCCGTAAAACCAGGCAAGCTGGCCCCTAAGGCGTCTCTATGAAGGGGCGCCCCCACTCTCTCGGGTGGGGGGGGGAAGGCTCCGTTTTTTTTCAGAGGCCTGAAAAGAGAAGGTTCCCGACAAATGGGTCCTCTCTACGATCTCTTCAGGCTACCAACTGGAGTTTCGAGGGTTCCCCCCTCCTCGCTTTCTGGTCTCAAACATGCCAAAAGACCTAGGAAAGAGGGATTCTCTCCTGGCAGCCTAGGATCGGCTTCTAGATCAGGGGGTGATCGTGGAGGTGCCAGTACAAGACCAAGGCCAGGGATACTATTCAAATCTTTTCAGTATCCCGATTCATTTTCAGAAGGGTCTCTGCCCATCAATCAACTGGAAATCCAGGCAATTCGGCTAGCTCTAAGGGCTTGAACAGCTGAGCTACAGGGTTTCCCAGTCAGGATTCAGTCGGACAACTCCACAGCCGTGGCATACATAAACCACCAGGGGGGCACAAGGAGCTGGTCAGCCCAGAAGGATTACCCCAGCTGCCAACAGATCTCTCCAGGGGAATGGTGCCTCTATACTCAGGTGTTCCGAGAGATTTGCAGCAGGTGGGGGTCGCCGGATGTAAATCTTATGGCGTCCAGGTTCAAGACTAGATAGATTTGTGTCCCGGACAAGGGACTTATTGGCATGCCAGACGGATGCACTGGTGTGCCCATGGACCCAGTTCTCCTTGATATACGCCTTCCCACCTGTGTGTCTATTACCCTGACTCCTTCGCAGGATTTGGGTGGAAGGCAAGCCGGTAATTCTGATAGCTCCGCCATTGCCCCGAAGGTCGTGGTATACACTGATCGTAAAGATGTCAGTGGGGGATCCGTGGTCCCTTCCACTTCAGCCAGACCTACTATCTCAGGGCCCGATATTCCACCCTTCCTTACAGTCGCTAAGTTTAACGGCTTGGCGACTGAATCCTACATCTTAGGAAGGTGAGGGCTCTCCAAGCCGGTGATTGCCACTCTAATTAATGTCAGAAAGCCTCTATCTAGACTAATCTATTACAGGGTCTGGAGGGCTTATGTAGCCTGGTGTGAAACTAGGGGGTGGCACCCTCGTAAATTTGTCGTTGGAAGGATTCTGGAATTTCTTCAACTGGGTGTGGACCTGAAACTAGCCGTCTGCACCATTAAGGGGCAAATTTCGGCTTTGTCCGTATTATTTCAGAGACCATTAGCTACCCACTCTCTGGTCAAGGCTTTCCTGCAGGGAGTCTTGCGGATTAATCCCCCAGTTAGAACCCCCTTGTGTCCCTGGGACCTAAACCTGGTCCTCTCGGCTCTACAGAAACAGCCCTTTGAACCATTGAGGCAAATTCCCTTAATTTTGCTAACTAGGAAGCTGGTGTTCCTGGTGGCCATGTCTTCGGCCAGAAGAGTTTCAGAGTTGGCTGCTCTTTCTTGTCGGGAACCATACTTGGTCATCCACAAGGATAGGGTCGTTTTACGGCCTCATCCATCCTTCCTCCCGAAGGTAGTATCGGGTTTTCATTTAAACCAGGATCTTATCCTTCCTTCCTTTTTTCCAGATCCGAGTTCTGGGAAGGAAAGGTTACTACATTCTTTGGATGTGGTAAGGGCAGTCAAGGTCTATCTAAAGGCTACTGCCCAGATCCGAAAGACTGAGGTCTTATTTGTCCTGCCAGAAGGTCCTAGGAGGGGCCAGGCAGCGTCTAGGGCCACTATTTCCAGATAGATTCGGCAGACAATCTCGCAGGCCTACGGATTAAAGGGGAAGGATCCCCCAGTATCAATAAAGGCTCACTCTACCAGGGCAGTGGGCGCTTCTTGGGCTGTGTACCATAAAGTCTCCATGGCTCAAGTCTGTAGGGCGGCGACCTGGTCGTCAGTCCACACATTTACAAAATTCTACCAGTTGGATGTTAGAAGGCGCACGGACTTAGCCTTTGGGCAGGCTGTTCTGCAGGCTGCTGTTTAGATCCCCGCGTCTGGGGGCGCCTATATGTTTATATATGATTTACTTCTGGTTTCCCTCCCCTCATTTGGCATTGCTATAGGACATCCCACATAGTCATTACTATGCTGCTCTGTGTCCCGTGATGTACGATAAAGAAAAAGGGATTTTTAACAACAGCTTACCTGTAAAATCCTTTTCTTGTAGTATATCACGGGACACAAAGCTCCCGCCCCTCTTGGGGAATATTGGGTCCTGTATTGCTTGCTACAAAACTGAGGTACTCCCTGTGTGGGAGGGGTTATATAGGGAGGGAACTTCCTGTCTTTGAGTGCCAGTGTCTATCACCTGAAGGTAGGCTCTATAACCCACAAAGTCATTACTATGCTGCTCTGTGTCCCGTGATGTACTCCAAGAAAAGGATTTTACAGGTAAGCTGTTATTAAAAATCCCTTTTTTGCAGTGTGTTCAGGGTTTTTTTTGTGCGTTTTTACAACCACTTTAAGCCCTGAAGCCATAAGTCCAAAATGACAAAGGATATTTTTTAAATGTCAGTAATGGCAGCTTCTTTATTTGTTTCATTACAGTTTCACTTTAACCAATTGCCTCTCAGTATAATGTTGTGTTTTTCTCTTTGGAGCCAATCCTGCATTGCCTAAAATGACTGTATCCGTCAGCATGCAAATAAATAAAAAAAGCAGGGCGCACAATATAGTTTTATATATTTAATACGTGGCTGTTGGGAATCGGTATACACGTTTCATGCCTCCTGCTTTTAAGTTTAACTTTGTGTTCCTAAATACATTTGATAACATGACCTGACCACTATCCACTAGACATATGCTCCTACTGTACTTCCAATGCGATCTAACCATTGAAAACAACTGTGTTGTGTGTGTATATACAAATTATTTGTTTTAATTTTTTCTTTGCAATTAATATTTTTTTTTTTTTTTATAAAATTCTTATCATATGTATTGGTGCTGACTTACTGTGGCACCGTAATAATTCCGTACCCCTTATTCCCTTGATATTAATTTTGGGGTTAGGTGCCTTATCTTTTAGGACAATTGACCACTTCTTTCAAATGTCCCATTTGATAACATGAATTCTTTATTGCCTTATAAGGTTTGTCTGTTTTTCTGGGTCTGGTGTATTGGGGATCTAACCTCTATGCCTCTTGGGCTTTTTGCCCCACCTCGGTCAGCCCCTTCCCCACCTACTCATATGTAAGGAGGGCATATCCTTCTGCATTGTGTTTATTGTATGCCAATCTGGGTGTTGTGGATTTCTACTATTCATGACCGTCCTCGCTCCCCTAGGGTGACTGGAGACATTAGTGGATGCCTGGTTACTCCTGAGGAGTTTGAATCAGGAGTCACTGTATTCCCGCCTAAAGTGGGCTCATAATTCTTAGTTTACGCATTCGACTTTTTATTTTTTTTATGGTTTTGATGGGTGAGCCTCATCCCTGTTGAATTTAAAATGCTCTTATACATGTTCTTTCTAGCTTTCATTTTTTATTTATTTATTTTTTGTAATTCCCCTGTTCTGCTTGTCGGAAGCAACAGCACACTGATGGGCTCATCACTCTGCTGCTTCTCCTCCCAGCAAGGTCCTTGTGCATGAAGCACACCTGGGTTATCCCTCCCTCTTACCTGCTATACAGTATAGGAGATTATAAGAGGCTATTACCAAGTCAAATTCAAGTACTTGCATGCATTTAAAAATACATTATATCTTTAACTGAATAACCAGCTACATTCAAGTTTTTATCTAGTAGAGGTAATATTTAGGTCACTGCAAGACCCTACATATTTGTTAACTTTACCTTGTAGCATAAAAAAATGCCCAATGTATGTTGTACATTTGGCTGGCCACAAGAGGGCAGTATTGTATAATATGTGTAACAAATCTTGTAAGGCAGTAAACGTGTAATATTTTGATTATTTGATGCTGCTAAGACCATTGAGTACGTAGAGTGAGAATCACAAATGAATATATTTGGAAGACCACTCTTTAGGAGGACGTTGGGCATCCTTACTCTAGTTTCACACACTAGACCTAATTAGACACATTTTACAGATGTGCCTTATATGCATATTTATTTGAAATAATCTTTCTGAATATAATCAGTAAGAGCCTTATTAAAAAAAAAAAAAATGTGTATTCTATATTTGTATATTTAAGTCTCACATAAGCAGTTTAATGTAAGTAAGACAATATTGGATACGTTTACACTTATTTGCTGTCGATCTTTCAAGTACACCTATCATCAGCTCATTATATCTTTTTATTTCCTTTAACAGAAATATAGATGTAAACATATTTGTCAGCGCCTATGTTATGTATTAATCACAAAGACATAAAATGTTATGAGTATATCTGGGTGGGCCTCTTTTTTTTTTTTTTTGTGACCTGAAGTGTTGGCAGCAGATGACTTGCCAAAATGTCTAAAAACTAGCAGATTTAAAGTTGTTACTGTGGTGTTGTGCATTCAGGTTTCCCAAATATTTAAACAGTTTCCCTTTTTTACTTTATTAACATTGTAAGTTTTTAAGTCAAGAAATTAAATTTTATATACATGTTTTGTTATGACATATATTTAAAGCTGGAAGAAAGAAAGGGGTTTGTACTGCCAATAGTCTGTTCATTTCTTTTATCTTCTAACCCGCACTGAGAAAAATGACAGTGAAAGTTTGCTATTGACACTGCAGACACAAACCTTTCTTCTGATTATTCTATGTAAGCTTCAACAGGCCTCATTAATCAAAAGGTCTGAGGAAAGCAATGTTCCAAGCAATCTGTCACCTCACAGCAACTAGATTTTTCTTGCTCAGTATAGAGGTGGTTACTTATAAAAAATAAATAAAAAAAATGCAGGAAATAAAATGGGATTTTAATTTCTTCCTAAGGCAGTCCATAGATGATTCGATTTGCTCTCCCTCTTTCACAGGTGGAAGGAAAGAAAATCGCTTGATTCCCCCATCGCTGGAAGAACACAATGATTACTGCTAGCGGCTTTGGCCACCGGCAGTAATCGCATGTGAAAAATCAGACAGGCTGGTTGTACCCAAGTCGATGAGTACAATAAGTCGGCCCATACAGTGCCTTGCAAAAGTATTCACCCCCCTGGGCCTTTTACCTGTTTTGTTACATTACAGCAGGGATTTGCAATTAGCGGACCTCCAGCTGTTGCAGAACTACAAGTCCCATGAGACATAGCAAGACTCTGACAGCCACAAGCTTGACACCAAGTGGCAGAAGCATGATGGGACTTGTAGTTTTGCAACAGCTGGAGGTCCGCTAATTGCATATCCCTGCATTACAGCCTTTAGTTCAATGTTTGTTTTTTTATCTGAATTATATGTGATGGATCAGAACACAATAGCCTAAGTTAGTGAAGTAAAATTTTAAGAATATATACATAAAACAATTTTTCAGAAATAAAAAAATAATTGGCATGTGCGTATGTATTCAGCCCCTTTGTTATGAAGCCAATAAAAAGCTCTGGTGCGACCAATTGCCTTCAGAAGTCACATAATTAGGGAAATGATGTCCACCTGTGTGCAATCTAAGTGTCGCATTATCTGTCATTACATACACACACCTTTTTGAAAGGCCCCAGAGGCTGCAACACCTAAGCAAGAGGCACCACTAACCAAACACTGCCATGAAGACCAAGGAACTCTCCAAACAAGTTAGGGCCCTTTCACACTGGGCGGATCAGTAAGCTCAGCGGGGATCGCTACGTATATCCCCGCTGAGCCGGCGGCTGACAGGACGGTCCCCGCGCACTGTGCAGGGACCGCCCTGTCTTTTCTCTGCTCTCCCCTATGGGGGGATCGGATGAACACGGACCGTGTGTTCGTGTTCATCCGATCCGCAGAAGGAAGAAAAAAAAGGGTTTTCTTCCGTCCGCATAATCGGATCTTTGCGGAGGCGGGTAATTACAGGTGTCAGCGGATGTTTATCTGCTGACATCCGCAATCACATAGGGACCAATGTATGTCCCTTTTTCATCAGCAAACGGATGGATGAAAATACGGACATACGGTCCACACATGTGAAAGGGGCCTAAGGGACAATGTTGTTGAGAAGTACAAGTCAGGGTAAGGTTATAAAAAAAAATATCCAAATCTTTGATGATCCCTAGGAGCACTATCAAATCTATCATAACCAAATGGAAAGAACCTGGCACAACAGCAAACCTGCCAAGAGACGACCGCACACCAAAACTTACATTCAGTCATTGCCCTCCGCTCTAATCCTTCAGTGTTCACTGGAGTGCCTGACTAGGGAGAATGCAAGCATGGCTGGCTCCTACTGTCTGCTGCGAGCTGAAAGGCAGGGCCACCTGTCATATATTGCAGGAAGGTAGATCCCGATAATATTGTCATGATCTTTCACAAGCCTGGCATGACTACACCATTAGTTGATAGCAGGTAGTAGTGTGCTATCAGCTGACTCTGGGTCACAGATGAACATGTCTCTTCTAATATTTAATACTACAAAAAAGTGTACATATGCATGCTTGTCTTGTTTAGTAAATATGCTGCAGTTTTGTTAAATCAATTATATCATATGTAGATGATCTGAATTATTATTATTATTTTTTTTTTTAGGTGGTCTTTTGGTACCTTGTGCTCACTTTGGTGCTTATGTATGTGGCACGGAAATTGATTACAACACAACGCATGGTCGAGGTGAGTGACTGACTATTTTCTGTGCAAAGTTATGTCTAAAAATATAAAATTGTACAGTAAACAAGGTTTTTGTTTCTTTTGAAATTCTGTGTATTTTCTGTGTGTAGCCCAAGCATAAGGAACAGCAATCCGAAATCTCTACTGACTTTTTAAATGTAAAGAAAAATTCAGATTTGAGAAGTCAGAGTACTGATTGCATCACTTTTTCAGAAGGGTGTCATTTAAAGGTGATTCAAAAATATACATGAAGTGTAACCATTTTGTATATTGGGATAGCCCACAATCCTACCCTTTTTAAAGCAAAAAAAAAAAAATACATACTTAAAAAAAAAAAAAAAAAACACCCTGACAAAAATGATTAATGCCTGCCCAGTGGGTGGTAACTCTTGTGTCATATAGTGATGACAATAGCATGTGACGCCTATGAGTGCATCATAGGCTGAAAATTCTTGAAAGCAGCCACTGCCAATTGGAATAGTAGTTATTATTATTCATCTTTTATAGGGTGCTGTGTGTGACAGTCACTTTAAAGTGGACCATAATTCAAAAGATTTGCCATCTCATAGGGAGGACTTACAAATATTTATTGTGCCTAAGAAGTACCCTGAAACATATTTTCATTTTATTTTATTTTTTTATTTTTTTTATTTCTCCTGAAAAATAACAGTGCACTTCATGATAAGCAAAGTAACCCAGGCACTCTAGTGTCTGCAGTCTCATAGCTGCATTCTTTGCAGTGTGAGATCTAAGATACTTAAGCTTCTGACTGCTAGTATTAGGAGATTTGGGTTGAGATTTGTTGTCCATACTTTGCTGCCCACTGGTCTCCTTGCTGGAGGCTTTTACATAAGGAAGCAAAGCCCCGCCTCTACCATTATAGCTTCCTCACACATACAAACCATGAAGAGCAAGGCATGGTAAATCTGTAATGGGAGAAAGTTCAGCTGCTGGAAGACCATACGCAATACTAGTAATTGTCCTCTGTCCTTTTTGGGTGCAGCTTCCAGAATCGGTTACTTTTTTTTTTTTTTTTTTTTTTTTTAACTGTTGCGCAGATATGAATATGAGCCTCCAGGAAAGGTTTGGCAAAGTCTTGTCAAATTTGGTGCTTCAGCTCCTAAGTTATTAAATACTTGCATACAACGTTCTTTAGGAGGTGGGGGTCCGATGGAATCTTTAAATGTGGTAAATTTACAGTGAATGGTAAATTGAAACCTCTGGCCTTTCTCAGGGAGGAATGGGGGTGATTTCCAAAGGACACAAGCCATGCCCAACTGCAACACCACCTTTTTTGTTTCTTCTTCTCACACTGAGGCCCCGTAGAGACTCAGAATCAGTGACCAAGTTTGAGTGCCTCTGTTCAATGTGCAAACCAATACTCTAGCCACTTTGCTCACATTTAAAACCTTGCTGTGCCTGAGGTCTAAGAATTACTCTTATTTGCGGAATGGGAGAGGAACCTTAAGGTTAATTTTTCAGAAGATCAAAAGACAAAAATAACCAGACTGATCCTTGTCCCCTCTATTAACTCTAGGACACAGGTGACATGCTATAAACTGTAATCTAGATGGTGCCTAGTACCTGAGGTCATGCTGTTTCATGCGCCAGTAGCAGCGCTAGAGCAGGGCACCCAGGTGCTGATAACGCTTCAATTGCCGGTGTCCTCTTTTCCTGTCTGTCACACCTGTTAATCAGAGCTGGGTAAACTTCCCCTAGGCTCCTCCTTCCCTGTTATTAGAGAACGCCAGCAGGGACCTGAAAGCAAGAACATCTCTCTTCCTGACATTCAGCAGCGCTGCGTCTTCTGCACTGCATTGCGATCCGCAAACAGTTCGCAAATGCAGTCTAGCGTGCCTGCAACAGATCGCACAGTACAAAACAACCATACAATCTGGTTGCAATGCGGCTCCAAAAAAGGTGCCTGCACGTCCATGGTGTGATGCAGTGCGATTTGAACCCATTCAAAATAAATGGACTCAAATTGCACTGCATTTAATCACATGTGTATTGCACATGTGTGTGGTTCCTGTGTGATTCGCACGCAGAGGCATTGTAAAAAAGCAGTGCAGTGCTCAAATTATACTAAAGTCCCATCTAAAAGTAAGTCCAGGAATGTAAAAATCAGGAGCCAGAGGATGTCACAGACTGACACACCGACAGAGAGAGGAAGAAATCCTAAACGGTGAACAGGGTGCTAGAAAACAATCTCTGTGTACACACTTCAGTGCTTCCCACCACCAGGAGCAACAGGAAGGTCACTCGAGCAGTCCCCTAACAGGGGTAATGGTAAAGTTGAGAGGGCGGTCTTCATAAATGGTCCTTCAATCAATCAATCTCGGTTATTCAGTAACCTCAAGGCACACTCTTAGACATTCGTTTGTTCATGTAAGGTTCAAAAGAAGATGCATTCGTTTGTTCATGTAAGGTTCAAAAGAAGATGCATAGTGCTCTCCGTATATTTAAAATACACACATTTATTGAATAAAATGACTACTCACGAGAACGGCACTGGTCCCAGTGCTGGCAAATAAGTCATATAACATACATGTAGAACCAGGTAGGTGGCTGTCCTAATGTCTCAAGGCCCCCCGCACGCGTATCGTCAGTGGGTAAGGACTTCCTTAGTGATTTGCTTCCTCGTCTTATACTTACTCTGAATTTTGTCTCATCTACTACTGACCCATGAACTCTGTATCACTTACTACTGACCCTGCTCCATCTTTTACTTACCCCTGAACTCTGCCTCATCCGATACTGACCCTGAACTCTGCCTTATCTATGACTGACTCTGAAACTCTGCCTCACTTACTAACGAACCACTGCAATCTGTGTTCCTTTGAGCCACGAACAATATTCCACGCAATGAAAACTACATTCAACATTTTCCATGGCACTTTCTTTTTCAGGAGAGCCCAACATATGATCTTGCACACAGGCCCGCTGTGTTCAGAAAACACTCTGATAGCCAACCTTGCTAAGCAGGCGCAAAAGGTACCATCTTGTGTCACTTTTGCAATTTGAGAGAGCTGAATCCCCTATCCCCTTTAGCAAAAGAAAATTTGTATGGCAACGAGTCTGTAGCTGGCTGATATATTGCAGTTCTGACCTGTGAAGTTCCATGGTCAGAATGGCAGTGCAGCTGCAGTAGCCAGCTACACACAGTGCTGTGGTTGTGTGTAAGGATCTCTAATCTCATGTGCTGCGTTGGGAAGGAGGCGATCCACTAACTCTGCCCAGGCTGTTTGCAGTGCAGGGATGGGAGAAGAAGCTCAGCTGAGTGCCCTGCCAACAATGACCTTCTGTCCTGCCAGCAGTAAGCCCTGTCCTCTGCCCTGCTGACCACTGTCTTTCCCCCTACAGGCCTCTGTACATGGCTCTTCTGATCCCTGTTCCCCACCATGCTGACCCCATGCACTGTACTTCTGACCCATGTCCTCCATCCTGCTGACCACATGCACTGCCTTTCTGACCCCTGTCTTCTGCCATGCTGACCCCTGTACTCTGCCCTACAAACAAATGGCCTCTGTACACTGCCCTACAAACTGCTGACCCTATCCACTGCCCTGCTGACCTCCCATCCTCTGCCCTCCTGACATTTCACTGCACCCCTACATCAAACAGTCTAGATCCAGCCCTGTTTAGCAGTAGTATTTGAGTGCTGCAGAATGTGAACTAATGTCTTCACACAGAGTTTTATAATTGAGCAAATTACCAACTTTAACCACTGCTGACATATTTGTGCTCCTTTTCTGTTCATGGCTTTTAAATATGAATCTGATTGAGCAGTTGGGTTCATGATTCCTGATGAGGCCAACAGTTAAATAATCACTTTTTTTTCTGTTTGTTTAATGTATGGAAAAAAATCTTTGCTGTGCAATTTTCAGTCTTGAGTGTTTGTCATGAACCGTACACAGTAATTATTACCAGAGCTATAGGAAAGCTTGCTGGAAACATTTATTGCATTAGGGCTTTGAAGAGCATGTTTGCATGTTTCAGACAATACTGGTATTAACAGAACATAGCTAATTTGTTACAGCTAGTCCTAGAAAACAGGTTGTTTTATGTCTTTTATTCAGTTATGCTCTTGGGCATATTCATACAGTCTTTATGATTCGTTGATACATTTTCTTGGACTGCATGGTAATATTAATGTTTTCACCAGGTAAAGCTACCAGGATGAACCAGAAGTGGCGTGGGCCCGATGAGAACATAAAGGCCAACCTACGACAGTATGGCTTAGAAGAACACTACCTTGATGTCCTTGTATCTGATGCATCTAAACCCATCTGGAGAAAAGGGCCATTATTTGATGCCATCATCACAGACCGTACGTCTGTAAAATACAAAGTAAAAAAATTAAGGATCAGGAGAGAAATGTTTAGGTTTGTTCAGAAAGGGAGGGCAAAAAAAGAAGACCTTTGTAAATGTATTTTCATTTCTGAGGCTGGATTCACACCTATGCAGTTTTAATGCTTTTTAAAATGTGCAGATTTGCACTACATAACATGTTCCTTAGGACACCATGTTAAATGGACTGCAGTGCAAATCTGAAAAATGCAAAAAGCACCAAAAAATGCATAGGTGTGTATCCAGCCTAAGAGATTTGCAGAGGAACTGTTGTCTTTTTCATTTCATTTTCTGATCTTCAATATAACAATCAAAGAAGGAACCCGATTTAGATGAACTGAAGTTCAAAATGTCTTCCAGAGTGTTTGACTTTCATGAAACGAGTAAGCACATCAGGTGTCCCAAAACGTAAAGCCCAACTCGTGGTTTTTTTGATTTTGGAGAGCGTGGGATGGGTAAAAAGCTTTGTCAGGTTTTAAATGGCGCATGTGTCAAAATTGTATGCATCCCAATAGAAGAGATTTAGATGAGATCTGTCCTATAATCCCAGTTGGTCTGACACTTGTCTAGGTGAAGGGTTCCCTAATAGGGACACAGACCATCATAAAATCTTGACAGAGGTACCTATTAGATATGTTTTATTGATAAACCCCCCCATAGGGGAGATTTCTCTGCACTTCCTGTTCTGTGTGACACCTGTCAGAGAGGAAATAAGAAATCTTTTCAATAATGTACAGTACAGACAGTAATAAAAATCTAAAGGACATGATATCATACAGTACAGATTTCCTAAGCAATAAATAGGAGTCAGTGCATGGCTCAATAATAGAAACTGTAAACTGCAGGGAAAGCCAGCACTCACAATATAAAGCCCAAGTGGAGAAATTTACTCAAGTCCCATATCAGAAAAAGCATTGTTTTGAAAGACTCAAGGTGACAAACCGAACCCAAGTGTGTGTGTGTGTGTGTGTATGTATGTGTGTGTGTAATTGTGTATACACACACACACACACAAATACCAATGGACTGGTGCATGATCAACTGACAGCCTCATTTGACTTTGCTGATGTCCCAGGGAGAGTACCACAAAACCCATGTATAGCTCTGGAGAAATGCCATCCAGCTTACAAAATTGGCATTAAGGTAACTGCAGCTGAAAATGCCAGGTTTTACCTGTATGCAGGAAGGAGAGATGCAACCCGAAATGCTTTCCACTGTTTGAAAGTGTCTTACCAACTATGCACATGTCCACAATTCCTCCCCGGGCCATCCAATGCAGAATCTTTTTCTATCTCCTTTTTTTTATTTTTATGGATTTGCTTGGGGATTCTGGTTGCAGAAAAAAGGAAAGACTGGGTATATAATTATACAAATTGGATTTTGGGGATGGGAGTAATAAATAAAAGATGATAATGTAAAACTGTACAACGTAAAACACGATATTGGAGAAAAAGAATAGATCTGAAAAAAATAAGGGAGAGAATTAGTGGTACTTTTTTGAGTGAAGTTCTGCTTTAAAGGGACCCAATAATTTTCCAATATATACCAAAGTGCAAGGGCATTTAAGTAGCTATACTTTAAATTCAGTAATGCAATTCAATTTCTTGTTGAGGTTTTTGTGTCCTTCATGAGGATGCATACATGAAGTACCTCAAATCAAGGTATTACATTTGTAAAAATCTTTTTTTTTCCCTGAAAAACCTTGAGGAATGTTTTGTTATATATATATATATATATATATATATATATATATATATATATATATATATATATATATATATATATATATATATATATATATATATATAATATATATATTTTTTTTAGTGATCCAATCTAATGATTAGGTTTTGTAAAATCTTAGGGGCAGATCCACGTACAGCGGTGCATATTTCCGCCGGGCGTAGCGTATCTAAGATGCACTACGCTGCCGTAACGTACTTTTTTTTTGTAGAATCCTCAAAGAATTTGCGCCGTAAGTTACGGCGGCGTAGTGTATCTTTGGCGGCGTAAGGGCGCGCAATTTAAATCGATGTGATGGGGTTGTGTTTTATGTAAATACGTTGTGACCCAACGTAAACAACGTTTTTTTTGAACGGCGCATGCGCCGTCCGTGGGGGTATCCCAGTGCGCATGCTCGAAATTAAACGGGAACAAGCCAATGCTTACGACGGTGACATCATTCTACGCAAATACTTAACGTCATACTTAACATTGAGTACGCCACCATATAGCAGCTTTAACTATACGCCGGAAAAAGCCGATCGCAAACGACGTAAAAAAATGCGCCGGGCGTACGTTCGTGGATCGCTGTATCTAGCTAATTTGCATACTCGATGCGGAAATCGACGGAAACGCCACCTAGCGGCCAGCGTAAATATACACCTACAATCCAACGGCGTACTAAGACGTACGCCTGTCGGATCGATCCCTCATTCCGTCGTATCTTGTTTTGTGGATACAAAACAAAGATACGACGCGGGAACTTTGAAATTATGCGGCGTATCAATAGATACGCCGGCGTAATTTCTTTGTGGATCTGCCCCTTACTGTTTTAACTATGTAAAGGAGGCTGCCTGACCTCAGGGCACAAATCCTTAATACCAGTAAGGATATGTCCATGTCTGCCGGTGATCTTTCCAATATGTTCTAAAAGGAAATTGTGTGTCTTTAAAAAAAAGAAATGCTTTTGATGGTTTCTAGATGTTAAATTGTATTCTCACCTGTTTGTAAAGTTTAGTTAGTGCATGATCAAGAATATGGCAACAGTAACCCATCTCCAAAAATCTGTTCCTTATTAGTTCCAACTGTATATCTCTGTTTGAGATCACAACAAATCCCTTAGTATATGAATGGATTGGGAAATAGGGAGATTTTCTCTAAGGTATTTAGGATAATCGCTAGAAAAGTGAAGGATGGTATTTATGCTTTTAGGTTTGCAGTATAAATTTGTGTAGATTTTACCATTCTCGCCAACAGACATGGACAAGTCCAGAAAAAACACAGAGCTTCTACAAAATATTAGTTGGTAAAGAATTCAGAAAATGTAAAAATGCTTCAAACTCAGTGGCAGAACCTTCCAGATACTGTAAAAAACTATCAGTACTATGCTTGTTCATAATCCTGATAAATGAACAAAGAACATCCCTCCTCACGTAGACCCATAAAAAGGTTAGCCTGAGCGGGAGCCATGGAATTCACCCTTTTTGTACCCCCAAATTTGTTTTTATAAGGTATACTCAATTTTGAAGTAGGAAATGCGAAAACAAAAATGTTGACGTTTGTCGATCAATATTTTTTTCCAGTGGTTGGATAACACATGTACAGTAAGACCCTTGCAGCCAGTATGACATGTTTTTTTGGGAATGCACTGTGTTGCAGTGCTCCTTGCTGTGCATGTTGGCACTAAGCTCCCACTCTTCGTCCCGAATTTGGGACTGCCTGCAGGTAGGACCTTACATTTCTTTTGGATGGACACAATTGCATTTTTGTATCCTGGATTACATTCCTTCAAGGTTATATAAATTGTGGGTTTTGTGGTACCCTGTCTGGGACAACAGCAACTTCAGTTGAGGCAGTCAGATAATATAAAGTTGTGCTCATAAGTTTACATACCCTAGCAGAATTTATGATTTCTTGGCCATTTTTCAGAGAATATAAATAACACAAAAACGTTTCTTTCACTCATGGTTCGTGTTTGGCTGAAGCCATTTATTATCAATCAACTGTGTTTACCCTTTTTAAATCATAATGACAACAGAAATTACCCAAATGACTCTGATCAAAAGTTTACAGTTTTTAATACCGTGTATTGCCCCCTTTAACATCAATGACAGCTTGAAGTCTTTTGTGGTATTTGTGGAAGAGACTCTTCTCAGATGGTAAAGCTGCCCATTCCTCTTGGCAAAAGCCTCCAGTTCCTGTAAATTTTGGGCTGTCTTGCATGAACTGCACATTTTGAGATCTCCCCAGAGTGGCTCAATGATCTTGAGGTCAGGAGACTGAGATGGCCACTCCAGAACCACTTTTTTCTGTGATAGCCAATAACAGGGCGACTTGGCCTTGTGTTTTGGATCATTGTCATGTTGGAATGTCCAAGTACGTCCCATTCGCAGCTTCCTGGCTGATGAATGCAAATGTTCCTCCAGTATTTTTTTATAAAATACTGTATTCATCTTGCCAACAGTTTTGACCAAATTTCCGGTGCCTTTGTAGATCATACATCCCCAAAACATCAGCGATCCACCTCCATGTTTCACAGTAGGAATGGTGTACCTTTCATCATAGGCCTTGTTGACACCTCTCCAGATGTAGCGTTTATGGTTGTGGCCAAAAAGCTAAATTTTGTCTAAATGTGCGACGGCGCAATTGTCAGTTAAAGCGACGTAGTGCCGTGTCGCAAAAAATGGCCTGGTCAGAAAGGGGGTAAATTCTTCCAGGGCTGAAGCGGTTAAAGAACTTTATTTACAGGTCTGAGATTACATAATAGAGGACAATAAAATTGGTAGCTAGTCCTTGGGTAACTAAAACAAGACCTAGTTTAATTTGGCTTCCAAATGGCACACAATAAATTTATTTTAGTAATATTCTAGCAACTAAAGGCTTAATTAATAATTCTCTAATCTAAGTTTCCCTCCAATATTCTGATGCCATCTGACGCTTAGTCCATGTAACAAATTTTACACATTTAAACATCTGCATAGCTGAGATCTAAGGGCCCTTTCACACGTATTTCATCCATCCGTTTTCGGATGAAATACAGACATACATGTATCCCTATGGGATAGTGGGTGTCGGCGGATGAACACTGCTATGGTCTGTTTCTGCAGACGGAGGAAAATCCTATTTTTCCATCTGTCATCGGATCGGGTGAACACGGACAGACGGTCCGTGTTCATCTGATTTCCCCCCATAGAGGAGAGCGGAGATCTGATAGGGCAGTCCCTGCACAGTGTGCAGGGACAGCCCTGTCATCTGCCAGCTCAGCAAGCGGATATTAAAGGAACGGATCCTCACGGGATCGGTAAGTGTGAAAGGGCACTAAGTGAAATATCCAAACTTTGCAAGAAAGTTGATTTTGCCAAGAATGTTGGCCAGCTACAGCTATTAAAAATAGTTGCCACAAAAGAGCTGCTTTGGATGACTTGGCAATTGCTAATATTGGCTAATATTTTGTATGGGAAGTAAAAAGGTGTTGGTACAGTTGAGCACCTGACCATATGTTCTCACTGAGCAATTCAGATGCCGGTCTATATAGAACAGAATAAATGAGTCTTGTGCACACCTGTTATGAGCCAATCCTTGGATGATGTTTTTATCTGATGAAGTCACTTATATTAAATGGTGTTGGTGGGAGATATAATAGGGATAAGTCTGTATAACAGCTGGTGCTGTTCACCGTTTAAGGAGGCCGTCTCTGGTGGGGGCTGATGTCTGGCCGAGGCATGACCTTGACTTTACATGCTGACAGAAAATCAAAGACCTTAACTTAATTTCAATAAGAGAAAAAGAGAAAATCGGCGCGGTAGGGTCTGACAGAAATCATGATCGAGCTAAGCTTTGTAAATAAACCTTTTACATGCTATTGGCAGAATAATTGTAATTCTTTTTTCCATGTGTAGCTCCTTATGGCATTCGAGAGTCTACAAGAAAAACTGGCACACAGAAGGAAATCATAAAGACTGAACAGTAGTAAGTTCCCTAATTTACCAAGATGTTTGTGTAGTCTACAAGTGGAGATAGGCTTAGTGTGATATTATCTTTGTTTCTGTGTTCTGCTATGAGTTTTAACCCAGCTTTGGCTTTGTGACTAATGTGAGCGCAAGGCAAAAATCGGTTAAGTCCTCTACTTTATAAATAGCATTTCTTGTCTGTATAGTTTTCTTGTTCAAGTGATGACACTTGAATCTATCTATTGCATGTCGTGGGAAGTAATCGGGTAGGTTTGTTCTCTCCTAAAACAGCACACGTTGACATAAAAGGGACAAGGAATTACAACCTTCTATAACATTCTCCTGACTGTGGCCAGCAACCGAAAAAAAAAATCTATCAAAGGATAGGAATCTATGGGCCAGATTCACAGAACAGATACGACGGCGTATCTCCTGATACACCGTTGTATCTCTTGTCCTATCTATGCGGCTGATTCATGGAATCAGTTCCGCATAGATAGCCCTAAGATCCGACAGGTGTAATTGACTTACACTGTCAGTTCTTAGGATGCAATACTTCGGCCGCCGCTGGGTGGAGTTTGCTTCGTTTTCCTGCGTCGGGTATGCTAATGAGCATTTACGGCAATCCACAGCGGTTTTCGCGTCCGTTACATCGTCGCTAGTAATTTTTTCCCGTCGCAAATTTACACCTGCTTTAACATGGCTTAACTTTAGTCGAGCCATGTTAAAGTATGGCCGTCGTTCCCGGGTCGAATTTCAATTTTTTTTTTGTTTTGGCGTAAGACGTCCGGGAATACGAATGGATGCTACGCACGTCGCCGTTCTAAAAAATGATGTCACATCGCGCAAAGCACGGCGGGAATTTCTAAACTGAGCATGCGCAGTACGTCCGGCGCGGGAGCGCACCTAATTTAAATGGTAGATGCCCCATTTGAATTGGGCCGGACGTGTTTACTATACACCGCCGCAAGTTTACAGGTAAGTGCTTTGTGGATCAGGCACTTACACTGAAAACTTGCGGCAGTGTAACGTAAACGGGTTACGTTGCACCGCCGCAATTGTACGAGAGCAAAGGGTTTTCTCCCAGCCTTCATTGAACACAGGACTCTGCTGTATAACATGTGGGATCGCAAAAGCAGTCACCCAAAATGAGAGGACACCAACAAAATGGGGGCAAACGTGCATTCGTAACCCTCAAACTTTAATGTAACAAATTGCAGTATAGCCTGCAGAACCTTAAATCCACAGCCAACATCTGCTAATGCAGCCATGTTTATGGTTTTATATATAAAATTCTGTGTTCTCTGTTAAGTACTTGAGAAAAAGATTTTACAAAGAGTACCAAAAAACACTATGGCCTGGATTCACAAAGCACTTGCACCGACGTATCTCGAGATACGCCGCGTAAGTGCAAATATGCGCCGTCGTATCTATGCGCCGGACTCGGAAACTAAGATACACCTGAAAATAGGCTTTATCCGACCGACGTATCTTGCCTACGCCGGCGTAGAAAGGGTGCATATTTACGCTGGACGTGTTTGGCGCTCCCATTGATTTTCTATTCACATATGCAAATGAGGGAGATACGCCGATTCACGAACGTACGTCCGTCCGACGCAGTGCGCGTAAAGTCATACGTCCGGCGTAAAGTTATGCCCCATAGAGGAGGTGTAACTCGGCAGCATCCATGCAAAGGGCTGCACCAGGGAACACAAGCCGATGTATTTTACGACGTTTACGTAGGACGTGAATATTACTAGGCGTAGGTTACGTTCACGCCGTAGGCAGTGATCCGACGTATCTTAGGCAGTTGTTCCGACGTTATTGTGAGCATGCGCACTGAGTTGCGCCCACGGGACGGCGCATACGCAGTTGGCGATACGTATCTGTCTGGCGCTCGGCCCATCATTTGCATGGGGTCACGCCTCATTTGCATGGCTCACGCCCACTTCCACTTACGCCGACTTGCGCCTTGGAAACCCAGCGTAGATTTGGAAGCACTGGCTTTGTGAATTCAGTGCTTGCCTCTCTGCGCTGCGTCGGCGTAGCGTAAAGGAGATACGGTACGGCGGCATAAATATGCGCCAGTGTTTGTGAATCCGGGCCATTTTTATTTCATTTCATTCTATTTGCCTTGACACTGTTCAGGGACCCACACTCACATAGATGTCAGTTTGGAAACAGCAGCTGTGTCTGTGCAGTCGCTGTGTCCCAGTTGACGCCTCACATGGGTGTACTCTTAAGTATGCCAGTGTGAATGAGGCCTGAGCCCTGGAAGCCACCTCATGTACAAAGGTTGCTTGACACCCTATTTTCCACTGGTTTCCAGTGGGAAATGGGTTTACTCTGTGGAGTGCTGATGTCATGCATACTCTGGGTGGAATGTTGTGCGCATGTGCTCTCTTTTCCACTATACAGCATTAAGGAAGTATCTCCTGCTACTGCTTTTGCAAAGAGCCACGAGGAACTTCCATACTCAATCCATTTTGCTGCCTGCCCATTGTGACTTTAGGCACCTTCAGATGT
Organism: Rana temporaria; assembly: GCF_905171775.1. Taxonomy (NCBI): domain Eukaryota; kingdom Metazoa; phylum Chordata; class Amphibia; order Anura; family Ranidae; genus Rana; species Rana temporaria. Next base: position 283,811,861 of record NC_053492.1, read on the forward strand.
CTGACCCTCACCTGTTGTCTAGGTTTCTTAAATGCTCAAGGCCTTGCCTTGTACCCTGAGCCTTTGGGTCAGTTCCTATGGTGCTGCTTGTGGTTCTGACTCTGATTTTAGCTTGCACATGATTGGATGATAAAATCCAATCAATAAAATCAGCAGAGCTTCCCCTCATTTCAGATCTACCCCTCAGATTTACAGCGACTGCGCTTCCAAGTGCACTTTCAGTGCAATTTCAAGTGCACTTGTAGTTTGCACTTGTAGTTTACATCTCTTCTGAGGTCAAGGGGTTCCTTACCCATGAAATGGATACAGCGCCCAGAGGCGATTCAGTTTGCATGTGTTGCGCTTTACAAGTCTCTCGCACTCACACTTGTAGTGCAAATTGGATTTGCCTTTCGTAAATAACCCCCCACTGTGTGTTTTAAAACACAGTTCAGCCTGTGATATGATGCATATTTCATCCAAATGTGTGATTGTCTATATGTTTATAGGGTTTAGCAGCTGCAATGTCCAACATTGTGAATATTCTATGCTAAGATACTGCACACCAAATTCTGTGTCTTTCAGCCCTGAAGGTCACGTTCCTGTTCAATTAAATTATCATCTGAGTGATATCTTCTTGGACCTGTTGAACTTTGCAGCCGAGTTTCTTGTTGTAGGAGGAAGATTAGTCTATTGGTTACCTGTGTACCGTCCAGAGTAAGTGTTTCAACTTGCATACACTGGGGTCATTCTCTATGTTGAGTTGTATTTTGATTGTGATTGTGTGCCTTTTAATACGATTGCAGCATTTCTATGCTATGATGCATGTTCTGATGGCTTTAAAATACGTATAAAAAAATCATTGTATTATTGGCAAGAATAGAGAAATATATTTTAGTATTTATTGTTCACATACACTATTCTATTGAAGGGTGCTAGTGTAAACAATGCATTTTCTTGCCAATATTAGATTGTTGTTAAATTTGACAGATAAAAGAATATTTTAAATTGTATAGAAAAGCATTCATAATAAAATGCATTAATTTGTTGAGGTCAGACAATATAATTTGTCCAAAATATCTTGATTATTAAAGATAATTCCTTACTGTAAACTTGTGCACCAGTGGGTGGTAGAATGCTGCTTTAGGTGAGTCCATCCAAATCGGAATACCGTATTTATTGGCGTATAACATGCACCTTAACTTTGAGGGAAGTTTCAGGAAAAAAACTTTCCACATGCATGGTACACAGAGCCCCCCTGCATGGTACACAAAGCCCCCCTGCATGGTACACAAAGCCCCCCTGCATGGTACACAGAGCCACCCTGCATGGTACACAGAGCCACCCTGCATGGTACACAGAGCCACCCTGCATAGTACACAGAGCCACCCTGCATAGTACACAGAGCTCCCCTGCATAGTACACAGCCCCCTTTTGAATTATAAAGCCCCCCTCCTCCTCTGCACTCCCAGAAGACCCCCAGTCTCCTGGGACAGAATTACCAGCATACTCTAGTATAGAAAATATGACTGGCAGCCCCTTCTCATACACTGCTCCTCCTGTGTCACTCATTGTAAATCAAAGCCTCTTCCTCCATTAACGCTGTGGACCCGGTCATGTTGCTGCTCCCCTCTCTTTCATTGATGGTCACATGACAGCTCTCCTCCTCCACTCAAAAGCTACACTCGAGGAGGAGAGCAGCCAGAACGAGCTGTGTTAATAGGGGAATTTAGAGGCGTAGAATTATATTGATGGTGACACAGGAGGAACGGTATATGAGAAAAGACTGCCAGTAATGTTTTCTGAAGTTTAAAGTATGCTGGCAGCGCTGTCCCAGGGCTCAATCCCCGCCCACCATTGGTAAAAAGAAAAAGGTGTATAACACACAGGCATGGGTTACCTTCTGTTTTCAGGGTAAAAAAGTGCGTGTTATATGCTGATAAATGCGGTACTAAATTTTTGGATAATTCTCTGTACATGTAAATCATTAGCAATGCACCTGCTTCTTTTTATTATCCTTTAGGCTGAGCTTCTAAATATGACTTTCACCAAGCAAACCTTATTATGCGCACCATAAGCGAAAGACAGGCTGTGTTTTAGCGAGTAGCGATAATCATCTCTGTCTGAAAGATAACATCAAACTACAAAGATTATTTGTTTAATCTCACATTAACATCATTGTTGTGTCTGAATTTTTAACATTCTTCCGATAGTAACCTTTGTGCAGTGAAATAGAAATTTGTCAGCGTGTGTATGTATTTCTGTAGACATCCCAGTTAGTTAGGCTTTGCAGTGCAGCTTTAGTAGTTAACCATATATTTTCTGTGATACTTGTTGTAAATGCTGCATTTCAAGTCCCAAATGTATATTTCAGCTTTGGAAGGATGCTGGGGGGTTAAATCATCCATGCATTTCTTGCATAGCTCTCAGTAACACCAGGGATACAATTTCCTCACAGTAGTTTGTGCCTCCCCCAAAAGACCATAACAAAGGTGTCCTTCTCCCGTGGCTAACTTTCCAAGTTTATTGTTTACATTATGTAGAATCCATCTTGGCGAGCATGACACCATTATTTGGCTTTGTAATGGAATTCAGAGAGAAAAAGGAATTCTGAGGGAGGCCCTGTACCTCACAACTGGAAGCCCTGAGGTATAAGAAGTTAGCACTTGGTTCATTTTACCACCCACCAAACAAACTGGCTTTTTAGTTTTAGATATGAAGGACCTTTAAGAACTGCTTGAAGTATAACTTGTAGACAAAACATTCTTATGGACTACTATTTCCTTTGTGGTATCACCGAGCAAGCTAATGTCTCTTCTGATCATGTCTCTGAAATTATTTGTGAGGTATACCCGCTTGATCTCATACTGTACAATTTATTACCAGCTTTAAAACGATCCTCTGGCCTATTGTTTTTTATATTTGGAAAGAGTGGCGAAAGGTTTGAAGCTCTATCAGGTGTAGAATTGTGGTCTGTCCCAGCTGAGGAGATTTTCCTGCACTTCCTGTTTTAGGTTACACCCTGACACACAAAGTATCACTGGTTTGCCTGTATAAATGTCAGCTAAATTTCATAAATGTGATAAAACTTCTGGATGGCTATAACCATGCTGAAGCAAATCTGTAGAGGTTTTCCTGTTCTGCTGTAAGTTAACTGTGCTGTTTATGATGTGTGTTACTCGTATAAACGGCTTTGTTTGATAAATAATGCTAGCCCTTAAAAGTAGAACTGTAGGCACATTTTTTTATTTTTTCCCCATTTTGGATAGAGGGGGGAATTTTTTTAATTTATTTGCAATCTGTGTCCCCTTGTGCAGATTTCGCTTCACTTCCTGTCCCATAGCCAAACAGAGAATGAGAGGAAATCCCTCAAAATTAAGGGAAATCCTTAGGGGCTCCAAGTTCACTATAACAGGTGTTCCCATTGGAAGATTTCCCCTCTATTACTTTTTTGTGGGGTAGCCCAAAATGTGGGGTATTCTTTTACTTTCACTTTCAATGATAATAGTAAACAGGACAAATAGAGGGGTGAATATACTTGTAAAGCTTCAATTATATATAAAAAAAAAAAAAAATAACAAACATGTCATACTTGCCTCCACTGTGCAATTCGTTCTGCACAAAGTGGCCCCGAACATCGACTTCTGCGGTCCATCGGTGCTCTCGCAGCTCCTCCCCACATCAGATAACCTCCTGGGAGAGGCGCTCTCCCAGGGGTTACCTTGCGGGCATGCTCCTGAGTCCAGCATTTGGCATCCATAGCCGCCAAATGTATGACTCTGCCCCGCCCCCCGGCCGTGTCATTGGATTTGACAGCAGCAGGGGTCAATGGCTGTGCTGCTATCAATCTAGCCAATCAAGAGACGGGACCCTGTTGAGAGAGGGACAGCACGTCCTCATCGAGGGAAATTTGGGGCTCAGGTAAGAAAAACGGGGGGGCTGGTGACTGCCAGGTGTTTTTTTACCTTTACCAGGGGCACAGACAGCAATAAAAACTGACAAGCGTTCTAATCCCTCTGCACTCACAGAGCCGGTCCAGGTTGGGGAAAGATCATGATCATACGGTTGGGATCTGCCTGGAACCCTGAACTGGCACCTAGCTCAGCCTCTCAGTGAGCTGCTGAGAGTCTGGCCCAGCCACTTTAAAACCCAGCCCTCCAGTAAGCACGGGGGGAGGGTGTGGCAGGGCGCACAGGGGGGGACCTCTCTTGCCGCCAATAAAAGTGATCTTGCAGCGAATTCGCTGCAGAGACCACTTTTATCTTGAAGCGGACCGCTCGCCCTTTAAGAGGATACTGGGGTTATGGTAGCTAGCTGCTACCATAACAGCAGTATTCCTCTTCAAAGTACCAACGTAAAATGACGGTGGGCAATCCGGAAGTGGTTAAAGTCATGGGCTGGCCAGACACAGACTCAAACTGTGGAAAGCATACATCAGAAGAGTAATATAAGCCCCTCCCAAAAATATTTCCCTAAAAATGCCAAAGAACAGGGAAATACCATGTGACTTAGAGGATTTAAAAAAAAAAAACAAGAACAGAATACAGTTGCATGAAATATATGATGAATGTGAATGAATTATAGCAAATTAAACTTCTCTGTTTAGTATTACTTTAACTTTCCTTTACAGTACACATGTGGAGTTGTATACATAGTATAGTATACCTGCAGCACTGACAACATAAGCATCATCTGCTCAGTACTTAGAAACATTTAAAGAACACAGTTCAATGGTAATTAACAATGTGAGGGGTAGATTCTTGCTCCTTTAATTTTAAACCTGGCAGTGGTTTCATTTTTTATCCATGAACTTCACCCTGTGACAAGTTGCTATATTTTGAAACCAAACACTCATTTTCAACAGCTTTTAGAAGTTAATATTGTTTGACAAGTATTGGATAAAGGGATTAGGTGCTTGTTCTGGTTTATTGCTGAGAGTTAGAAATCAGTTTGGATATGGGATGCTGAGAACGTGCACTGAGCAAATCCAGAGAGCAGACAGTATTATGACACCGCGAGGAAAGGCTACAAACATGTCCTATTTGGAGATATTTTACACGTCTCAGAACCAGAAATTCCTCTGCATGAAATGTAAAATTAATTAGAAGCCTAATAGTTCTCCTAAGCCTGCGACTGCCATCTCAAAGTACTTGTTTTATTTAGGCTCTAAAAGAATGAATACATCTATTTAAACTGAGGTCATTTTTTTTGGTGGAAAAAGGGAAATTCTTGCTTGATGAATCCATAAAGTTTTCATTTTTTTTTTCCTCTTTTATTCAGAAAGTGTAAGGATGTTTAAAGTGTAAAGTTGAGTGGTATGTTACTGCAGTTTCCGTACACTTCATGTTATGTGAGTGTGTCTAGGCCCTCCTGTACTTACAGCCTGCTAGCTAGAAATCTGCAGTGTGAGATCTAAGGCAATGCTGCCTCTAACTGCACTAAAGAGAATTGGAGTGAGGCCCCGTACACACGTCCGAGAAACTCGACGGGCAAAACACATCGTTTTGCTCGTCGAGTTCCTTGTGAAGCTGCCGAGGATCTCGGCGAGCCAAATTTTCCCATTGCCCAACGAGGAAATAGAGAACATGTTCTCTTTTTGGCCCGACGAGATCCTCATCGGTTTCCTCGGCGAAAAGTGTACACACGACCGGTTTTCTCAGCAGAATACGTCTCCCATCAAGTTTCTTGCTGAATTCTGCAGAGAAAACCGGTCGTGTGTATGGGGCCTGAGATGCTCTGGGGCGCTTTGCAGGCGCTATAGCGCTAAAAATAGTGCCTGCAGAGTGCCCAGAAACAGCTGTTGCTATCTTTCCAGTGTGAAAGCCCCGAGGGCTTTCACACTGGGGCGGTGCGCTGGCAGGATGCTAAAAAAAAAGTCCTGCTTAGCAGCATCTTTGGAGCGGTGTGTATATCGTTCCTCCACCGCTCCTGCCCATTGAAATCAATGGGCACCACGGCTATTCCATCGGCAAAGCTCCGCTGCAGAGGCGCTTTGCAGTGGTTTTAACCCTTTCTTCATCGCTCGCTAGCGACTGAATAGCGCCACAAATATTTACGGTGAAGCGCCGCTAACAATGGCGGCACTGTAACGCAGACGCACCCACCGCCCCAGTGTGAAAGGGGCCTAAGATTTGGTGATGGTATTTCCTTGCTGCCCCTTGTTCTCCTAGAGGATCTGACCGGAGGATCCAAAACCTTCACTCTATCGAGCTGTCTGTCTTTATACAAAGTTACTGTGCAGAACAAGACAATGCACAACAAAATGATCCAGAGCTTGATGGGTTGAAAGGGAAAACGGTCTCATCAATAGCAGCAATACATAAACATGGATAGTTTATTCAATGATATTCATATAAAATCAATCCAATTGTCAATGCAAACGGAAGTGGGGAGAAGTAAAGGTTAATTGAAAGGCTTACGGTGTCACTGGAGGTCCCCAGAGCAACAGGGAGCTGGCGGCATTTCAAGGACTTTGAAAAAGCGCAATTGCGCAAAACGTGTCATCACAGCAACCAAGAAGCTTGCGGGTTACGCTTGTCCCTGAGCGGATCCAGCCATCACAGCTTCCATCAGCACTGACCACTATCCATGCCAGCCAACCGGCTCTGGTTCCATTTTCCCAGCTTTTACACCTTCCCAGGGCATTCCCATCCTAGCAGTGAGCAGCCACTAGTCTGTCTGGCTCCACCAGGAGAGAGTGTCTTGTATCCATTTGAAGACTGTGGCACCTTTCCATCTACCATCGGCACGCTAGCCGGCTCTTCGTCCTGTCACGTGGAGCATAGAGTTTGGAGTACCACCTGACCGCTGCCTCCCACTCCTCAATCACCTGCTAGTCTAGCTGCCCTCCACACGTTGGAGAACGGGTGCTTCCTACGGCTGAGTGCAGCAGGGACATTGGCACCTCCCCTGCTGCTAGTTTTTTTCCATCCTTGGATGCTGTTGCTCTGTAAGCCTTTCAATTTACCTTTATTCCTCCCCACTTCCTTTTGCATTGACAATTGGATTGATTTTATATGAAAATCGTTGAATAAACTGTCCATGTTTTCATATTGCTGCTATTGGTGAGACTGTTTTATGTATCAACCCATTGAGCGCTGGATCATTTTGTTTTGCCTTGTCTTTATCCATATCTTCCAGTTATGGTCATTGTCCAGCTGCACTAGGTCCAGGCCCCACTGTACCAACTGTGATCCCTTTATATCCACATGTGGCCATGTTTTAGCACTGTTGACATTTGCTATCAACCACTTGTGCAGAACAAGACATGATAAATCAGTAATGGGGAAAGGGAGACCACAAGCAATGCTGGTGGCAAGTCCTATGCCTGGGATGACCCATAAACAGAAGTTTCCAAATAGTTCAAACAATAATCCATCATAGAAAGGGTTAAATCACTTGTTGGCACCACCTTGCAGCTCTTATGATCCGTGGGCACTGAGGACTGTGAAAACACAAATAGAGAGAAGAGCGCACAGGCTCTGGTGCAAAGCCTTTTTATTCAATGGATAGAAACTATAAAATAAATACACTCTCACAATCATAAGTAGATACAGACTTGTCATCCGCTAGTTGACCTACCTCAGCATTACACGTTCTGGGCAAAGGCTTTCAGCAAACGCTGCAAGAACAACGAATATACGAATCAGCGTGAAGATGCTGTTACGCTGCACACTGACAAGTCTCACTCGTAGGAGACTCGACAAACTAGCGCTGCTTCCGGTACCACGTGACTCGGAGGGCCGGCAGCTAGTGAGGTGTGTGGGTGGTTGCTAGGACAACGCACTTCAGAAGGTATGGCCTTCTTCAGGTCTTGCTAAAAAATACCCCCAAAACCCAGATCTACATAGAATACCATGTGTAACAAAGCTGAATTGTTTTGTCTTACTATAAAATACAAGTTTTTGATTTGAGTGAAACTCATTTTCCTGTATTTTCCCAATGATGTGTTTTATATTGGGCGCTTTCTGTATCTTGTTCTATTTTCCCTAGCTACTGCCTTCCTACTTACAGCAATAGTTGACGGCTGCACCAACTCTTGCATTGTTCCAGTCCAGATTCTCACTCACTGGTAATGTGGGTCAAGGCTTGTTGCACCACACTTCTCATTGAAAACTGCCATCCTCCTGCAATACCTTTAAAGCTGGACAGTAGATTTATGCCGCGTACACACGATCGGTCAATCCGATGAGAACGGTCTGATGGACCGTTTTCATCAGACCAAACCTATCGTGTGTGGGCCCCATTGGTTATTTATCCATCGGTTAAAAAATTAGAAACTTGTTTTAAAATTAACCTAACCGATTAGAAAAAAAACGATCGTTAGTAGGCACGTCCATCGGTTAAAAATCCACGCATGCTCAGAATCAAGTCGACGCATGCTTGGAAGCATTGAACTTCGTTTTTTTCAGCACGTCGTGTTTTACGTCACCGCATTCTGACACGATCGTTTTTTTAACTGATGGTGTGTAGGCACGACTGACCATCATTCAGCTTCATCGGTTAACTGATGGAAAAATCCATCAGACCGTTCTCATTGGATTGACCGATCGTGTGTACAGGGCATTGGCCTTATTCCCTCCTGGACATTTGGGCACATTGGGCAATAAAGTGGTTGTAAACCCCTTACATATACCCAGTGAAGTGACTGACCTCAGGTGATACACTGTGATGAAACAAATCCTTCTACATAAGCTGTACCTGTCTATTTGCAGTCTTCTTGTCTCTATCTGTTCAAAGTGCTGAAATCTAAAGATTATCTGAGAGTTCAGAAAAAAGGGAGTAGAGGACTGAAATCGCACTCTGTAGAGCTTAGCGAGGAGAAGGTTTTGAAGGTAGATCACCAGTTTGTCAGTAGTCTTCTTTGTTATGGACCTTACTGTGTGCACTGGTACGCAGTCATGTTGGAACAGGAAGGGGCCATCCCCAAACTGTTCCCACAAAGTTGGGAGCATGAAATTGTCCAACATGTCTTGGTATGCTGATGCCTAAGGCCGGGTACTCACGACCAAACATGTATGGTGAAAGCGGTCCGTCGGACCGTTTTCACCATACATGTCTGCCAGAGGGCTTCTGTACGATGGTTGTACACACCATCGTACAGAAGTCCGCGCGTAAACAATACGCGGGGCGTGTCCGCGGTGTCGCCGCGACAATGACGCAGCGACGTGGGCGGCCCGCCTTTAAAATGCTTCCACGCATGCGTCGAATGACTTCGACGCATGCGTGGGACGGCGGGCGCCTGGACATGTACGGTAGGTCTGTACTGACGACCGTACATGTCCGAGCGGGCAGAATTCCAGCGGACTGTTTTAAAACAAGTCCAGGAATATTTGTCTGCTGGGAAAAGGCCCGGCGGGCAAATGTTTGCTGGAATTCGGCCCGCTCGCGCCCACACACGACCAAACATGTCTGCTGAAACTGGCCTGCGGACCAGTTTCAGCAGACATGTTTGGTCGTGAGTACGGGGCCTTAGTGTTCCCTTCACTGGAACTAATGGGCCAAGCCCCTGAAATACAACTCCACACCATAATACCCCTCCCCAAAATGATTTGGACCAGTGCTCAAAGCCAGGTCCATAAAGACATGGATGAGCGAGTTTGGGGTGACTGCGCGACACACTAGTGCCTGATCTCATAAATGTGCTTCTGAAAAAATGGTCAAACATTCCCATAGACCTTGTGGACAGCCTTCCCAGAAGAGTTGAAGCAGTTATAGCTGTAATGGGTGGGACAACTCAATATTGAACCCTACGGACTAAAGGCAGCCATACACGGTTCGAATTTCCAAATAATTTTCGTACGAAAATCGTATCAAAGAATTTTCGTACGAAAATCGTATCAAAGAATTTTCGTACAAATTTCACACCGTTGGTGGGCTGCAGCAACAGCCGATTTTCGTGCGGCAATCAAATTTGAGAAATCCGACATGTTGGAAATTTTTTGAAAAACGAACGATTTTCTGTTCAATGATGGGAGAATCGTACGAGAAATGTAATAGAAAAAAAAATACGCATGTGCAAGAAAAGAAGATTCCCGGAGTGAAACGAAGATTCCCGGCAACATGAAGGTTTTGTCGGCCGAATTTCGAAAATCAATGGTGGCATCATCGGATCACAAAAAAAAACGAACTTTCTGATTTCGAAAAGAAAATTTGTTCGAAATTCGACCGTGTATGGCCTGCATAAGACTGGGATGCCATTAAAGTGTGTGTGTGTGTGTGTGTAAAGGAAGGCACACTTTTGGTAATGGTGCCATTTTGTTATTTACCTTTTTGGTTATTATAGGAACAGATGCCCCTTTTATTCCTGTTTTAATGTCTCTGCCCCATACAAACCATACATGCATAATTGTAAATTGTATTAGGAATAGTTAATAGTAATGAGAGAGAGAGCGCTGCATGTGTCCTTGTGATTCATTCATCATATTGCATTTACAGGCTTTTTGATTGCAGACCGATTCATTTTGATTTTCCTGATGTAGCCTCTAAATACATTTTTATGGTTGGCCTTATCTGATTTAGCGATCACTTTTGCAAATTGTTCCTACACTCTATTGTATCCTATGTTTAGCAATCTGTTGTTAATTATTGGAAAATGAATCTCAGGCAATTTTGCTATTGCCTTTGCACTACCAAAAGGTGCTCATTGGACCCAAGCTAAGAGAGACGTCTGAGTTGCATCTGCAAGTACAGCATTTCTGGGAAGCTTTTGAAACGTTTACTGCGATTAGGTCAGAATAGATTGTACGTACAGTAGGCTGATCAACTGACAGATGTGTTTCCATTCTTTCTGCACATAACCAGCTGCAATAGATCTATTATAATTACAGCATTTATTGTGCAGGTGTTTAAGCATACATTTTTTTCCTACTTGTCAATGTATGCAGAATATACAGTAATTATCTGAATATCAGTTTTGTGACACTGGATGTAGAAGTTTTCTTCTGGGTCCTGACCATAAATTTACCACTCTGAGGTGCATTTCTTATTTGTTGCCAGTTTCCTTAGCTGAGCCTGCCTTTTTCACAATATGTACTTGGTTTAGTAAATCATCCTAATGGTATGTAAAACACAATGGAATGTTGGTTTGAACAGCCTCTGAAATGCTCTTGAAAGGCTAATACTTATGGTTCATTGCCCAATTTTTAAAGTTCTGCTTTATTTCTTTTAGATATACAGACGAGGCTGTACCCCGGCACCCATGCCTGAAACTTATTAGCAACTGTGAACAGATGCTTTCCAGCCACACGTCTCGCCGCCTCATAACAATGGAAAAGGTGAAGGAGTTTGAGGTAAGAGTGCTGAGACAGAGCAGAAGCCAGAGTAGGGATATATTTTTACCTGTGTCAGAATCGGTCATTCTGCATGTTTGCATTCATCCCTCTTTCCTTTCTGTATGACATCATACTGTGTGCCATTTAACAGCAGGAAACAACATTTCTCCTTTTCATATATCAACGGTAACATTCTGACGCTGCTCTTTTCCAGGCTGTATTTCTTTCACTAAACAGAATACAGATCAATTTTTAAAATCTTTGTTAAATGGAATATACATATAAAAGCTTATTGGGCCACAAAACAATATACAGTACATCAAAATAAAGAAAAAGCTAATAAAGATAAAATAGTCATCCAACAATATCATTTTTTTTTTTTGTTCACTTCACATATTTGGTTCAAATTAAAGTCAGTTTAAAAACATTTAAAATTAAGACACTTGTAATATCAATGATCATGTCAAAACAACCTTTTTATGCTTCACTTACATTATTGTATTTATTTATTTATTACAAGTACTTGTATAGTGCCAACAATTTCCACAGCACTAAAAATTGATATAGATATATATATATATATATATATATATATATATATATATATATATATATATATATATATATAATTAATTATTCACATCAGTCCCTGCCCTCAAGGGGCTTTACAATTTAAGGTCCCTGACTCGCATTCATGCGTACTGGGGCCAATTTAGACAGCCAATTAACCTACCAGCAAGTGTTTGGAGGAAACCCACACAGGCACAAGGAGAACATGCAAACTCCAGGCAGGTAGTGCCATGGTTGGAAGTCGAACCAACAACTGTAGTGCTACCATGCGCAAGTGCTAACCACTTAGCCACTGTGCCACTCACATTATAGTTGTTTACAATTCTTTTTATTTTTACAATTTAACTATACAGTTTGTTGTATCAGTGGGCTGGGAATATTACCTACAATTTGTAAATTAATCAATAGGCCCAAATCTACAGTATATAGAGCTACCCCAATCTCAAGGAATCTGCAATAGCCTAGAAATGCCCTCCATTGTTCATCATTTCTGGCATTTTTTTCTCAGAAGGGTTTTACGTTGTGGAAGTTCTGTTCTGATCCACTGGGTGGAGTGTTGTGCATGCTCTCCAATTTTTTCCAACCTTATTGCTTTGAGAAACTATCTTCTGCTGCGAAGGGAAATGTGCAAATATGATCTTTGATTCGTTCCCTGATCCTTGTGATCACATCTGGCCATCTGATCCTCACATGCTACTAGCTGTTTCGTTTTTTTTTCAGTATTTGAGACCATGCCTTTTAACCTGTATACCCTTTACCCTTTAGCCTGCATATTGCCTTAAAAGAGAAGTATGGGGTTGTTTTTTTTTCCCAGTATCATACTTGCCTTGGTGGATTCAGCATCAGTTCAATTCTGCATCTATCCTTCGGCGACTCTACACTGAGAACAGAGCGATCGAACACCGTGATCAGAGAGCTGCTGATTGTCAGTCACAGGCTCTCTGCTCTGCCCCCTCCTTACTCACTGGAGTGCTGGGCTGTGGAGGGGATGGAGCGGCCAGCTCAAGCTCTCGACCGTTCGCTGAGAGGCTCAGGCTGAGCTGCTCTCGGCTGAAAACGGGTCACAGGAGTGCAAAACAATATATACCATCTGTGGAGCCTCTGCCCTCTCCGCTGAGCTCTCTACCTCAGCCATTCAAAACTTCATCACCCAAATTACCCAGGTATTTGCTGATGACACTTCTCATGCAAGTTATCAATAATCACATATGACAAAAAACATTAAAATATGTAACAATTTTCAAGTGAGTCCATCAAAGTGATACATGTACACATAATCCAAAAAAAAGGACAGTCCATTTAGATGATAGGTATCCCCAGTGATTTAATGTGCAAAACCAGCAAAACAAAGTGTCAAGGAGCCCCCCACAAGACCATACCCACATCAACTCACACCTTTTAACAGAGACTCTGGATCTCAAGTTATAGAGATCGAAATCACTTCTGGTTTCCACACATCCCTGTGTCTATCAGGAGGGATACGATATAATCCATAGAGGGTTCAGCCTTGTTATCATACAAAAGTATATCTGTTACTCAGCCCAACATATGGAAAAAGATCTTCAAAATTTTGCAAGTCCCAAAGGAAGGTTTGGTGAGGAACAAGACGGCTCGGCATGCCCTTTCATCCAAAGCAGCTTGTCTCAGTAGCTGCTTTGGATCACTGGTAATAAGGCTTACCTATAGGTACTGTAAATATCTCCTAAATGTGCACCATATAGGATATGTTTACTGTGCATGCGCTCTGAAGGTAGGGCCAACCGGGCTGTTCCTTCAGAGTCCTGTGCCATAAATGGCTGCTCCTGTGTGCATGCGTGGGCGTGACGTAATCGCTGTTTTGGCCACTCACACAGCCAGAGTCCACAAACCCGGAAGGAAGATAGGTGAAGAAGGAAGCCCTGCCACTGGAAGAGCTTTGTTCTAAGTTGATTTCAAATAATGTGCTAGTACTAGCACATTATAATGTTGCCTTGCAGGTGGTATTTTTTTATTTTTTATAAAATCGCCGGCAGTTTACTACTGCTTTACCAGACAGCAGCATGTCAGACTGTGGATGAGTCAGTGCAGGTGCCTTAGTCATAGTTGGAATCACTTCTCCTGATAAACATTCTGGGATTTTTAGCATTGGATCAGCCTGTTGGAGGGTCAGTTGGACAAAACCATGGTGACGTACGTCAACCATGAGGCCCCCAGAAGTTTTGCTGTGGCAAGTGAGGTGTAAAAGAGGTGTCTTGGGCAGAACTAGACGATCAACAGGCATATTTTTTCATTCAGAAGTGCATGGACCCAGGAAAGTGGCTTCTCCAGAGTCTGTGTCATGGGGGAAATTTGATGTGGATCTCCCGGCCTCCAGGTTCAAGAACAAACTAGACTAGTGGAAGCATTGGGTGGTCTGATGGCTCTGTGGTATCAGTACATCAGCTAATTGTATGCCTTTTGTCTCCAGAAATGTATTCATCGTCTGCTCCGTAGTATCAAAATGAAGGAAATTCTGGTGCTTCTCAATGCTCTGGACTCGCCCAGATTGTCCGGATCTTCTGCCCCAAGGGCTGGTTTACTGCCCTGTTTCTCAGGCACTGGCTTTAACAGGATGGCTATTGAAGCCCAGGTTCTATGGGAAAGCAACATCTGAGTCTGCGATTTCCTTCCTTTTCCCCACCTAACAAAAGTTGCATTTTCAATAAAATTCTGACAAAGGAGCGTACAGTCAGATGCCAGCACTGTTCAGGAGTTTCACAGCGCCTGCTAAATGCAATAACTAGCATCTGACAATCCTTTATCTATGCTGCCTAGCATTAATGGGTGAATCAATGGATCTCTGTCCTTTAGCCCATGGGGCTAAATGAGAGAAATTCAAAACGCATACACTTACATGTTATAACATCAGCATTTCAGTGCAAACAATAGTTATTTTTTGGCAATCCAATATAAGCTTAATTGTAAAATGTCATTTCATGTTGTGCTGGCCATCTCTTTCCACAACTTCCTGAATTCCATGCATGCTTTGTAGCTTTTCCTCTGCTCATTCCTTTGGTTTGCTTTTCTAAGAACTACATATCCTGTGGTACCTTGCTGCTTTGAAGTGGTGATGTGGTGTATTTTCTGTACTGACTGTGCCTCCTGAAACTCTACCTCTCTGCACCTCTGTAGTTTAGACAGCAGGCTCTGTGAAATGTGTGGCACAGCAGCGCATATTCACATGGCACAGAAATCAATGTGTGGCGCTCTTTGCAAAGTAGGATATATCATTCAGATTAATAGGTGCAGGATAGATTCAATGTGAAAATCATATATTTGTAAACATTTTGACCATAGTAGATGCACTTCACCCCTTTTTATTATTATTATTATATTGCTCCTCAATACAGTGACATGTCAGAAATGTGTTCAGGTAGATAGTTAATGTTGCTAAAAGCTACACTTTAGGTAAATCATTTTAGTTTTTACTATATTTTTTTTTTTTAGAATTAGGTCTAGTTTGGTGGATGAAAGGTCTCAGGAGTTAACCTTTTAATGCTGAAATGATGGATAAAATGGAAATAAATGCAGACAGTTTAATGGTGCAGATCTGTCAGATTTAGCCTTTGTATATGTACAGTACTGTGCAAAAGAAGAAAAAGGAAAACCAGTTAGTCTGCTTATAGATCTCCAATCACAGTAAACGTTTTTATAAACTTACCTTTTCACGTGCCCTGGGACACTTAACTCAGACACAGGAACTTTTTCTATGATACGCTTCAATTTCTGGTTAAAGGAGAAGAACAGCTAATGCTTTTTTGGCTGTACTTTTCCTGTTGCTCACTGGATTGCGGTTCATTCTGCATTCCTGTGAAGCCCGCTATCGGCTGATGTCAGAGCCGGTCCAGGCTCGGGAAAGATCGCGACCATGTGGTCGGGATCCGCCCACATGCCTGGACCGCCACCTGGCTCAGCCTCTCGGCTGAGCCGGCCACTCCCACCCCCTCCGCAACCCAGCACTCCAGTGTACGGTGACTAACAGTCACCAGCTCTCTGCTCACATAGCTGTGAGAACGGAGGTGTTTGATCACTTGATTCCCAGTGTTAGAGCCATTGGTGGACGGATGCAGCATCAGAGCGATGCTGCATCCACCTAGGTAAGCATGATTCAAGATTTTTATTTTATTTCCCATACTTCTCTTTTAAGGTTCAAAATGTTGAGAATCATTACATTCTATTCTAAAAGGCTCGTCCACAGGCAATAATATGCATTCATAGAAAACAACAAGAAGAAGCTGTATTATTGAATGCAGATGGCCTGACAGAACTTGTATAAGGCTGCTTTCACATTGAGGCGTGCAGCTGCGGTGACGGTATAGCCGCGCTATTTGTAGCGCGGCTATACCGTCGTATTTACCGCGATATTCGGGCGCTAGCGGTGAGGTTTTAACCCCTGCTAGTGGCCGAAAAAGGGTTAATACCGCGGTATTACCGCGCTTTCCCATTGATTTCAATGGGAAGGCGCGGTATAGGAGCGGTGAACACACCGCTCCTATACCGCGGTAGAGATGCGGCTAGCAGGACTTTTGGTGCGCTCCTGCTAGCGCACCGCTTCAATGTGAAAGCCTTCGGGCTTTCACATTGAACACTACAGGGCATGTTTTTTCATGCGGTATAGCAGCGCTATTTTTAGCGCTGTACCGCATGAAAAACGCCTCAATGTGAAAGGGGCCTTATTCATATGTGCTCAGTGTTTGGAAGATGCCCCATTCTTGGACCTGACATAACTTTACAAGTCTACATGACATGTCGTGCTATATGCAAACCATATCATTTTATCTTCTATGCTTAAAAGCTAGTCCTTGAGTTCAAATCAAGTGTGCATGGACCTGAGAGGAGTATTTTGGCAGAATGATGTCTGCTGCAGGCAGGAGGAAGCATTTGTTAGTGATCACTCACCCAAACTGTTCCTACATTGTAACTTTCTGGCAGCATGGGGCTATGTACATATACACTCAGCCAGGAACCAAGCTACTGTGCAGAAAAGCAGCTTTAACATGACTGCCCCCTCTGGGACAGCAACTTATTCTAGGAAAAAGATTCTATGATGGGGTTGACCTAATATAAAGGTGAAGGCACTGTCAGGGGAAAGTTAGTAAATCATTGCAAGTATTACAATTACACCTTACTTGGCATGCAAGCCCTTATCACAAAAAAAAAATGTCTGTAGCTAGGTCCCCTTTAACTGCTGATACAGAACTGACATGAAAAGTTTGGTTTTTCTCCTTCTGTTTGTCCTAAATGGTTGCATTTCCAGGATGTGGCCTAAATGTGTTCATAATGCACGGATCTAACCATCTGTGGTTTATACTTGGTTTGTCAAAACATCACAGCTTGAAGGAAGCCACTACAAGGTCATAAGCATCTATGATGTGCACAACAAGCGACCAAATCTCAGGCAGTGCTTGGATAAAACAAGAGCAAGAATGATAAACAGCCCTAGCATTAACATAACAAATTGTGCTTGTTACTCCTCAGATCAACAGTGTTGACTTTGGCACAAACAAAAGGTTTGCTCTGTTTTCCCCCCCACTTTAAACCCTTGGCATATGTTTGTTTTCTTTCTGTTTTTTGTTTGTAATCCACAAGCAGGTTTTAAATGAAGCATCTTTTTTATAATGGCCACATTTGGTAGTTTATTGCTCATTAACCCCTTGAGCACTGCATGCAATCCTGCTTCTTTTTGTCCAATGTTTTTTATTTTTTTGCAATTTTGGCTGTTTATCCAAGCATCTATTTGTGGTTTCAAGAGTTTGGATTACAGCACCTGACCGAAGCACAGAGACAAATGACTTACTGCTCCTTGGCAGGCAAACAGGCAGGTGCTTCTAATTCACAGAGCAGATGGTTTGCAGATAGTTTGCACATTGACACCAGAACTTTACATTGCACGCTCTGCTAAGGGGTACTTGGAGCTATGAATGACTTCCTTTTGGTTCCTGCACACAGATAAAGCTGTGCTCTGTAGTTTTGGAGCACAAGCATTTTTTTTTTCCTCCAGAAATACACAAAGTGATTCCAGCCTTCTGTACACTTGTTAGCAGTACAGTACACGCTGTCAAAGTTGGATCTTTAAATTAGGATGCTGCTTATATCAGATATGTGATTTTTTTTTTTTTTTTTAATGTGTGTTTTTTTCATATTGTGTGAAGCATCCCCAAATTTGTAATCATCTTAAATTGTAAAGCTTCTCATTACTAGCAATTACACTACAATTATACTTCTTTTTTTTTTTTCCTCCACAAGCACCTTGTTCAGATCCATCGTTGTCTAGGTAAATAGAACCAGACTTATGCCCTTTACATCTTGCCCATGCACAAATCTCTGGTGTTTAGGAAATAATAATTTCACAAAATTCAGATTTTTACCTTTCTAGTCCAGGATTCTATGGCTGTTTGTCCCCTACTGCTGCCCAACTGTCTTTCCTCATTGCCTCTGTTTCTTACTGCCCCACTTCTTTTTTACATTACTACAAAGTAGCCTTCAGGTGTCCTATCACACCCCCTGCTTCACATACCCCTTGTAATCTTTTGGTGACAACATTTAAAAGGCAGATCAGAACTACTACTTTTTTCCTTGTTACTACTAATTACAGTTGTAATGTGTCCAGTCATACTCCTGCTCCATACACCCCCCCCCCCATTATCTTTCAATTGTAATCTGCAGAACAGAATTATGGGCTATACACACTGGTTGAATTGTAGGTGGCTTTAGCCAGTTGAATAGAAACCGGCCAACATTTGGCCTGTGCGTACCTGTCATGGAAAAAAAATATATTTATATATATAATTGTGTATGTGTGTATATGTGTGTGTGTGTGTGTGTGTGTGTGTGTGTGTGTGTGTGTGTATATATATATATATATATATATATATATATATATAATATATACACACACACTAAATAATTAGTCCATCTTTGTTGAGTTTAACGCATCTTGCACACGATCAGATTTTCATCGGACAAAGCGTAGGGCTTTTGTCCGAAGGGCGTTGGGCCAGGAACTAGTATTGCATACAAATGGCAAATTATTGTTGGCCAACAATACAAAACAACGTGGTTTTTCAGCTCTTTAGCCACCCTTTGGCCAACTTATGTTAATGTTGTGTTATAGTTGCCATTGATTCTGAGCATGCGTGTTTGTACTCTGGAGTTTTGTCCGACTGACTTTTGTACACATAATCGGGTAATCCAACAACACACAATTTTAAAGCATGCTGTCCAACATTTGTTGGCGGAAAATCTGACAACTATCCGATGGAGCATACAAACAGTCAGATTTTCCGGCAACATCCTGTCCTCACAATTCCTGTCAGAGAATCCAATCAGGTGTATGAGGGTATAGAATGGCTCATACAATTGTGGAATTTCTATAGATTTTGCGCTATTTTATGTTCATTATTGATTTACTACTAGCAATTCACTAGGATTGAGTATCCGCACTCTTAACTGAAATCCTCAATTTATTCAGCAGGTTCTGTGGCGCAAATTCCCCCTTTTTTTTTTCCCACTACCTGCCTGGAGTTTGCATGTCCTCCCTGTTTCTGTGCGAGTTTCCTCGCACACTCCAAAGACATGCTGATAGGTTAATTGGATCCTGTCTAAATTGGTCCTAGTATGTGTAGGTATGGATGTGAGTTGGGGACCTAAGACTGTAGGCTCCTTGAGGGCCGGGACTGATGTGAATGTAAAATTGATGTATAAAGCGCTGCGTAAAGCCGGGGTAAAAGTTTAGGTCAATTCCGCCATATTTAGACATCATACATTTTTTTCCCCTCTTTAAGTGTATAGAATCTTTCTGGTCTTTTGGGAACAGGCTTTGATGTTTTGGCATTATATAATAGACACGCTTTGTCCAAACCCCTTTTTATTGGCAAGAGTATTAAGCAGTCCATAGTTTTTCTTTTGTGAACAGACTGTTTTCTCTGGGAAAATGTGTTTAATAACAGCCTCAGTTCTGACACTGCTGTGATCTTAACTAGAGTCCAGATAACTGAAAATTGTCTTCTTAAGTTGTGAAACAAAACTCAAGATGCACAGAAAGGATTTTCGTACCAAAAGAGGTGCAGAAAGGTTGTCCTGTGGTTTTAAACCTGTACTGATAAGTCTTGAGCCTTCACCATCTACCTATTGCACACTACTTGGCACAGTAGCTTAGGACTCTGCAGTACTTACCTGGTCTAATCAAGAACTTATCGTGTCCGTTTTTGAAGCAGTGAACAGTGGCGATCCCAAGGGATCACCACTGGTCACAGCCCATAAACAGTTGATGAAACAGAGATAATCGGGGGGAGAAGTGTTTGAACTTGTTCTCCCCCCCGATTATCTCCACACACAGAAGTCTCAGACTGACACCGTAACGGCCAGTTTATGAAGCTGCGATCTCAGCACTTTACTGGCGATCTGTGTCAGAATTCACACTCCCTGATTCACCATCTCAGAGCTGGTGAAGAGGGAATCCCGGGGAACTGAGGAGGAAGAAGGAAGATTTTTAACTTCCTTCTACCTCGTTCAGACCCCCCAACACTGTAACTATGTCCCCCTGTAATATTTATGTGTATACATACATATATATAATGTGTATGTGTGTGTGTATATATATATATATATATATATATGTGTGTGTGTGTATATACTAGGGCTGCAATGAACGATTATTTTCATAATCGATTAGTTGGCCGATTATTGTTTCGATTAATCAGATAATAGTCTTAAAAAAAAGAAGTTGCATTTTTACTTTTTTTTTTGTGCCAATTTGTTGTTGGGCAGATTACAAAACACAAATTGCCGCGAAAACACATTAAATGCTTTTCTGAGGCTTCTCCATTGAAGTATATTGAACCAAAAAAAAAAAAAAAAATGGCACCGTTTTGCGTTAAAAAGTCCTTGCCCTTTCCAAATACGCAGCAGCCGAAAAAAAATCATGGATGTGAACGTGTCCCATAGGAAAACATGTAAATGATCTGTAGTGTGTTTCTGCAAAAAGCACCAAAAAACAGAGGTGTGACCCCAGGCCTGAGATGTTTAGTAACATAATGGGGTTAAAACACAAAAATAAGTACAAAAAGAGCAAATAATTGCTACTGTAAGGGGTTCATTGTTTTACTGTGGGACAGTGAAAGTAATATTTACAGTAGCGATTTGCTTTTTTGTACTATAAAGGGCTAATTTTAGTTTTTTTAACCCTATTATGTTACTGGTCGATTAATCGATTATGAAAATTGTAATCGATTCATTTCATAATCGATTAGTTGTTTCGGCCCTAGTATATACATAGTGTGTGTGTGTGTGTGTGTGTGTGTGTATATATATATATTAGTGCTGTCAGTTAAACTCGTTATTAACGGCGTTAACACAAACCCATTTTAACGCAGTCAATTTTTTTATCGCGCGATTAAGGAGGTTCACCCTTTAAAACATTTTTTTTTTGTCAGCACGTACCTCTTAACCCTTTCACGCCGACGGGACGCATATATGCGTCCTCGGCGTTCGGGGGTTATACCGGGATGATGCCTGCAGCATAGAGCGGGCGATCGGCTATCCAAACATAACAACCGATGTGGCTAAAAGCCGCTCGGTTGTTATGCCGGAGGAGCGGGAGGGGACACCCCCCCCCCTCCCGCCGCCTTTCGCCGCTCTGACCGGGCCTCCCGTCCCACCGGGAGACCCGATTCTCCATCCGCCGCGTTCTGTGTTCAGGCGGAGACTGACACTAAGCCGTAAACGGCTTTGATTCGGTCTCCGCATTGAAACCACGGAAGCGGCGTCATGACGTCACTTCCGGGTTTCTCGGCTGCCAATGGCGCCGGATTTTAAAAAGTACACAGTATTCAGAATCGCCGTTTTCGGCGATCTGAATACTTTGAAGTGCAAAGGAGGGCTCGGAGGTCTTTTAGACCCCGATCCCTCCATAAAGAGTACCCGTCACCACCTATTGCTGTCACAAGGGATGTTTACATTCCTTGTGACAGCAATAAAAGTGATCAAAATGTAAAAAAAAAAAAAAAACACAATTTAATATTATAAAAAATAAATAAATAAATAAGAAAACAAAACAAAAAAAATGTTTTAAAGGGTGAACCTCCTTAATCGCACGATTAATCGTGAGTTAACTATGACATTAATGCGATTAATCGCGATTAGAAATTTTAATCGCTTGACAGCACTAATATATATATATATTTTAGTAGGGGGACTGGTTGTTTTAATTACATTAACCACACTGTCTGTCAGTGTACTGAGCGGTGATGACTTATCACTGCTCAATAAAATGACATCTCAGTATTTCTGTGCATTTCTGGTACTGTAATCTCGTAGAGTATCACGATATTCCAGTATCAGGGGCCGTTCTCCACTGTTTGAAGCGTTGGTAGATCACTTCACTCCTCCAAGGGTGAAGCGATCTTCTCCTCTTCATAAACAGGCACACAGAGGAGAAAAATCTCCATTGTGAATGCCGGAGAACGAAGCAGTGAATAGATTTCACCATGCATTACTATGTCTACCTGTCTGAAAAGGACTTTGTTTTTAGAATCTCTCTATCTGCACAAGTCCTGTTCATCTGCTTTCTGTCTATGCTATTGTGTAGCTAGCCATACACGTGTAGATTTGCATGGCTGAACAAGATAAATCACTTAAATCTGCAGGACCAGTGACTGTCCGAATACCTGAACAGTGACTGCATCTGACCATATAGTCATTGTTTGTCTAACCCAACTCTGTCAAAGTTTCTTGAGCCGAGGCGTGTCAATAGGGCTACCCTTGGCTCGAATCTTGGTTGATTTAGCAGAAATCGGAGGAGATACAAGCCATGTACAAGCCAGTCTAAAGCTGGGTAAGCATGCATAGTTTTTTTTTTTTGTTTTTTTCAATCAGCCAGTCTTCAGTTAGACATTGGGGGTTATTTACAACACAAATCTACTTTGCACTTCAAGTGCAAATTGCACTGAAAGTGCACTTGGAAGTGCAGTCACTGTAGATCGGAGGGGAAAATCTGCTGATTTTATCATCCAATCATGTCCAAGCTAAAATGCTGTTTTTTTTTTTTTTTTGCATGTCCCCCTCAGATTTACAGCGACTGCACTTCCAAGTCCACTTTCAAGTGCAATTTGCCCTTGTAGTTTGCACTTGTAGTGCAAAGTGGATTTGCCTTTCGTAAATAACACCCATTGTGTCCAGTTTGAAAAAGATAATCCTCTGGAAAGCAGGGTTTCTCTACTGGTATACCTAAAGCTCTCTGCACTCTTGTTACTCCAGTACTCAATGATCCCAAGCAAAATTCTGGGGTATCTTACTTAGGACATTGAAAGGATAAGGAAATTAAACTACCCATCCCTTTTAGTATCCAGCATCAGACTGAACATATAGCAGCCATAGGTCTTCTGGGTCTCCAATAAACCTAACTAAAAACATTTTAAGCTTAAAGTGGTATTAAAGGTTTGGCTTTTAAAAACAAAAACAAACTTGTCATACTTGCCTGCTCTGTGCAGTAGTTTTGTACAGGGCATCCCTGATCGGATTCTTCTCGAGTCCCCTGCTGGTGCTCCTGGCTCCTTCCGCTTAACCAGCGTTCCATAGTAAGCCGATTGCTATGGGGGCACTGGTGTGTGCTCACTCCCGAGTCCTTATGACACATAGAGCCTTGACTCGGCCCCTCCCCCTTCTCTGTCCTCATTGGCTCACTGGTTGTGATTGAGGAGATTGAGTCCTTGGACAGCCGAGGTACTCGTGTACATCGCTGGATCAAGAGGGGGCTCGGGTAAGTATTAGGTGGGGCTGTGAGGGGAGCAACACAAGGTGAAGATAAAAAAAAAACTTCAGCCTTTACAACCACTTTAATACAGCTAAATAAAGTCCCTTTCTGAACTATCGCCAAATAGACATAGGACTTAAATCCACAGTTCTGATCACCTGAAAATGGGCTGATCAGTTGTACACATTATAGCCTTCTCTATAGTCAAATATTGTATTTAGTTGTATTAGGTCTGTCCCTACACCTTACAGCAGTGGTTCTCAACTTCTGTTCTTAGGACCCACTAACAGGCCAGGTAACCGAAATACATCACAGGTGATATCATTTGCTGCTCAGTGATTGTAGTATTCTAGTCTGCATCTTCCCAAGGTAATACTTAAAATCTGGCCTGTTAGTGGGTCCAGAGGACAGGAGTTGAGAACCACTGCCTTAGGCTGGGTTCACACTACTACACTACTTTCATCCTACTTTGCTCTGCTACATTGGTCCTACATTTATCCTACATTGGTCCTACATCTATCCTACTTTCATGAACAGGATACTACTTTGGTCTGACTTCAATGATATTCAATGGGCCTGAAGTAGGATCAATGTAGGACCAAAAGTAGTACAGTGAGCATTTTCAAAGTCGGACCGACTTGTGTAGGACGCTACAAGACGCTCTCATAGGGAAACATTGAACACAGAGCAAAGTAGGATGAAAGTAGTGTAGTAGTGTGAACCCAGCCTTACAGCTATTCACACATGAGCAATTATACTGGGATATATTTGATTGGGATTCTCTCTGGGTGGTCACCATTGCTCAGTTCAATTTAGATGTAATGCTTCGGCATTGCAGATTTTTTATTTTCTTTTTGATCAGTACAGTAGAAGACATTTACTTTTTGTTATTGCCACAATTTAATTAGGCTTTAAAAATAAGTGAGATTTGTGTGACTCCACTGGTAATTGACTGCACTACTTTAAGCAGTAGGTTTAAACATTCGTTAGCACCAGATTGTTTGGAAACCATTTACTTAGTGTAGAAAGTTTCTCGTCTGTCTTTTGTCAAGATCCAAATCTTTAGACACACTTTGGAGTTGGCTTCCAGCAGTGTTCCTCCCTCACACTCTCTAATTTCAGAGTTGTTGATTTGACTGCAGGATAAAACTGTTATTCAAGACTTTGTTTCCAACTTTCTCTTAATCCACTAAATAGGGAATTATGTCTGTTGGGTTCTAAGAGTTTCATGACCCTTTTATAATCTAAAAAAAACTTTTATTGAAAACAAGTTTACTTTGGACCATTTTTTGTCTGTTTGCTCCCAATTATACCAACTTTAAACAAGGGATCGTATATATTTCTGTCTGCTGTAGATTGTTAGCTGAAGTGGTTCCTGTCTCCTCACACCTGGTACTTATTTTCCCACTACAAGACAGAGATTATTATCTTATTTACAGAGCCCTGACACATAGAGATCCTTTGTGCACACCATGGAATTATCACCACAGAATAAGATTGTAATAAAAAAGATGTATTTTCTTTTAAGTATCAGATAAGAATTCAGGGAGCTCCCCTAAAACTTAAATACTCAGTGGTTTGGGGAGAAACATGATTGAGATCTTGTGTATAAGATGATTATCAAATTTTTTGCTGTTTTGATAGTGGGCTGTCAGTCTTCTGGCCTGTATTTCAGGGCCGCGTTGAGTTGGGAAGTACAATCCCAGTTCATTATCTGGGATACTACTTCCCAAGCATGTGCAGAGACTGCCACTCAAAGCACTTTTTTTTTTTTTTTTTGCTTGATACAGCCTGATCTCCATATTTTGCTATGTATGATAATGGTCACCTTGAACAGATATTGGCAGCCTGGATGGTGCCAACTGCTATTCATGGAACTGTGCAGGTTTTTCACCAATGTGGTCCACAAATAATTCCATTTTCCAGCCAGGCTGTATTAGTATCTGTTGGCCCATGTACAATTAGTTGGCAGAGAAGGTTGAATGCTGTATAACCCTCATGGCCCTCAAACACTGTTTTGTAGAACTGCCTTAAGCCATTTTGTGTCAAACATTTAAATGTCATTGGGAAACTTTTACAATATACTAGATAGCTACAAGGTTTGATGGTAGAAAAGATTTACTACAGTAGTGTGACTTGATAAAAAACTTCTGACCTTACATGCACTTTATCTTAATGCATTGTATGCATTAAGAAAAAAAAACCTGTGTGCAGCAGCCCCCCTAATACTTACCTGAGCCAATCTCGATCCAGCAATGTTGCACGAGCGTCGTGGCTGCCCGGAACTCTCCCTCCCTCATTGGCTAAGACAGCAGCGTGGTAGAATTGTTTCCTGCTGCTGTCAAAGTCAATGAGGAGGGAGAGGGGGTGTGGCCGAACTAAGGCTTCATGTCTGAATGAACACAACAAGCAGGTGCTCGGCTGGGGTTCCTTCATAGCAAGCTGCTTGCTGTGTGGGCTCTCGACAAGAGGGAGGGGGCAGGAGCGCCAACAAGGGACCAGTGAAAAGGAGGATCTGGGCCACTGTGAAAAACCACTGCACAGAGCAGGTAAGTGTACCATGTTTGTTATTTTTAAATAATTAAAAAATGTAACTTTAATATCAATTTAACTGGTAAGTGTAATTATTTGCATATTAAAGCGGGGGTTCACCCTTAGAGGGCACTTTTTCCCCTTAGATTCCTGCTCGTTTTCTCTAGGGGAATCGGCTATTTGTTTTAAAATATGTGCAGTACTTACCCGTTTACGAGATGCATCCTCTCCGTCGCTTCCGGGTATGGGCTGCGGGAATGGCCGTTCCTTCTTGATTGACAGTCTTCCGAGAGGCTTCCGACGGTCGCATCCATCGGCTACGAGTGACGCGATGGATGCGACCGTCGGAAGCCTCTCGGAAGACTGTCAATCAAGAAGGAACGCCCGCTCCCGAAGACCCATACCCGGAAGCGACGGAAGAAGATGCATCTTGAAAACGGGTAAGTACTGCTCATATTTTAATACAAATAGCCGATTCCCCTAGACCGAACGAGCAGGAATCTAAGGGGAGAAATTTTTTTTTTTTTTTTAAATGGGTGAACTCCCGCTTTAATCTCTACCCGTAACATTTTTCTCCACTAGATCTCATTTGCGTGAACACCGAAGCAGAGCAAGTTTTTGCCATGCTTTTAGGGTTTTCTTGGTACCTAGTGAAAAAAGAGTTGTATTAAGACAAGTAGCTAGTTTTAGGATGATGACACATTATCTGCTGTTATTGTGTACAAGGCCTTATTAAGCTTTTAGCTATTTATTTGCCCCAATTAAAGCTTTACATGTATTCCACAATTGCCACAAAGGCCGTAAATACTTTTAAATAAATACTACTTTGTGTGCACCATATGGCTTTACCACCCAGATATGTTTTTTTTTTAGTCCAATCTCTGGAGCGCTGTACAGTCACAGGGATCAGTTAAGGGTCTTTACTCCCCAGTACAGCAGTACACATTCCAGCTTCCTCCAGACACAATCCAGTGAGTAAGATGGTCCTTTTCTAGACTAGATCACTTTGTAGAAGTCCTGCAGTCACTTCCAGGTGCCAGATCTGCGCTACTGAGATCTCACAAAACAGTGGCACAGTCCTTAGGCTACTGCAGAGGCAATAGCCCCCTGAGGCTGGGAACTCTCCAGACAATCTCTTTAGATCTCCAGACTATTTATCAGCTTCAGAGGCATCATCCGTTCACGGCTCCCCAGGGATTGGCTAGGCCCTGATCAATTTTCAGGCTGACTATTTTTTTCCTCCTCTCTAAGCTCTAGAAGCTTCTTGTAGAGGTAGGGGGAAGCAATCAAACTGCCAGGCTGTGAAACCTTGACCAGACCAGACCAAAACAATCTCTGCTCCCCTGTTTACAGAAAAAGCTAAAACTCAATTTACCTAGCAGCCCTAGTTTAACTAGGAGGGTGCTACACTTGTGCCAAGAGAAGAACTGTGGATGAAACATAGCAGTTCCACCTACAGAAGGCTGCCTGCAGACATCTATACGGGAAGGATATAAGACCTGTCGCACTGCACAAGGAGAGCGAGCAGCAGTGACTGATCTTTATTAAGAGAAACTCCTCAGTGCAGGAGGTCCATTCCAAATTACTTCAAAGATCTGAAAGAAAGACACAAAGGACACCAAGATTTAAATATTACACATGCCTCTTATATTTACAGAATATTTGTTTAGCCCAGTTCTCAATTTCAGACATATTGATAAATACTGATTATTTTGAAATACTTTACTTTGTTGCTAACTGAGGCTATAACGATTTAAGTGTAAATATTCTCTTGATTACTAGGGAAATAACATTTTCCTTAATATGACTGTTAAAACTGGAATATCCAACTTGAACTTGCCTTTCAGAAAACTTCAATCCGTGTTTTCATGGACGTTGGTTTGCATGAGATAGCGTTGGCTCATCTATGTAATTCTTACAGAGCAATTTAGAATTGAAATGCAGTACATCTTAAAACTAAAAATACTTCAAATGATGTGTCCTGTGAGCATTAGTAGACTGTTTTGCAGAAGATCTAGTTTGGAGGTCTTTCAGTTGCATTCTTAAAAACCAGGATATACCATATGCCCTGCAAATGAAAAATTGTTTTGTTTCACTGTGTTCTATTATATGCACTTTTACACAGTTATTTTTCTCTTACAGGAACAAGATCACAATGCTCATCTTTCGGATGAACAGTATTTACCATACCATGGTCACAACTCTTTCCGTGAAAAGTATTTTAGTGGATTAACAAAAAGAATTGCAAGAGAAGAAAAAGCCAAATTGGGAGAGAATTCCACAGATTGCAGATCTACCCAAGTGCCACATAATGCTACCAAACGGCAATCGACCAACCAATAAAAGTGTTTTTAAGTGCAGGAAAGCTCAATAATATAGTCAGTGACTTGACAATCCTGACTGATATGTATAGAACTCTTGCTGTCTGCTGGATTGGCACACAGTGCAGTATTAAGGGAATAAGACTTTGTTCTGTGACAAATGTAAGATTTTTTTAATGCTTAGCAGGTAACAGAAGCTAAATTCCCAGAATTTTTGTTTTAATGTAAAAGATTTGACAGTTATGTGCAGTTCACATACTGAATATGTTAATTTACCTCTCAAAAGACGTAAAGTATATACCACTCTTGCAGGTAAATTGGAATAACACCTACTTTATATTTGTTACATGTTCCCATTCACATAACATAATTTAAACAATATTTAAAATTACTGCTTACCTTTTTACTTAAATGAAAACTATACTGGCCTTAAATCCAGCGAAGCGTCATCCCAGGAACTTCCTGCCTTGCCGCTGACATCTTGGGGTGGCTGGCTTCCTGGTCTTGATAGCTAGCTGCTGTCATTGGCCGGGCCAAGATGACGAAACTTCCATGCATGTGCATGTTTCATTACATTCAGCATTGCTGCGCTTGCGCAGCTTACTGTACAGGGTCAGACAGGCAGGTAATGCAAAGCATGCTTCTTCTGCATTAAAAAATCCTACCTGTTCGCCAATTTTCATTCCTAGCATTAAGATCTGCTTTTAAAATCCTACCTAGCTTTCACCTTCTATGTAATGTTAAGGAGGTGGCTGGGGAGTTTATTATAACTAACCTTGTCTGTACTGGCTGGCAGATCTCACTATCAGTTCAAAACTAGATGTGCACACTGTCTGCCCTAACAATGTTAAAGACCTCAAGGCTTCGATGTTACATTTGGAGAATTTACCAAAACTGGAGAATGTGGAGCAACTGTGCATGGCAACCAATTTGTTTATATCTTTAGCTTGCTCAGGTAAGCTTTACAAATGGAAAGATGGAAGCTGATTGGTTGCCATGCACAGTTGCTCCATCCTCTTTCTCCTCCAATTTTGATCAATTTCCCTCATTGTATGTTATGCATGTAAAAAGAACTATCCCAACATCTGTCCCTTAATTACACATTGCAAACAATTTTGCACAGTGCTCTGTGTAAACCTACTCCAAAGAAACCATTAGAAAGGTGAAAAATAGTTAAAAAAAAAAATCTAGGTATGCCATGGTAAACATATTGCGGGGATTTGATTGCAAAGTGGAAATACACTTTAATGTCTAGGTTAAAATTGTAACTACTGATATATTTTCATCTATTTCTTTCATCATCATTTGGAAGAAGCTGGACTGATACCAGTAATTTGTATAGAGTTCTGTACATTAGTTATGGTAAGCCTTTGGAGGTTGCTGAATAAATGTAACAGCAACACATTATAATAGCGGTATGTGCAGTACAAGACCCTGTCACCTGCCTTTGAATCCAAAGTATCTGCACCGACTCTTACTAAGGGCTACCGAGGGGTTAAAGTAACAGCAAAAAAACAACATTTCATGGTGGTTTTGAGAGCTGTGAGGTTTCTGGTTTACATTTGCCTTTTTTATTGTATATAAACCTGCTCTGTGTATTTATGATCTTTTTAATGGGAATTAGCACTGCTAAGTGGCCACAGAGCTGGAGCTCACTGGCTGCTGCGTCTGTCTTTCACAGAAGGAAGTTGTACTGTTTGCTTTTCAGTCTCGGACCTCTGGAATTTGTTCTCAACATGTAAGGGTGATGAAGTGTCCCTCATTAGAGAGATTGCTTTCATTTGTTTTTGTTTGTAATTGATACACATTAAACACACACAATCTTGCTTTGTCTTCCTACAATAGTGTTGCATGCAAAGGGCCCTTTGTGGTTTGTTATTGGTCTGACCCAGGCCAGTTATGTTAAGCCCAAAGGACTGACGAAGGCTTGGAGGCTATGGTATTCAGTTGAGCCTGTCCACATCTGAAGCTCATCTGTTCCTTTTTTTTCATTTGTTTTTACATTCCTAAAATCTGTCTCTCTGAAGACAACTACGTTTATGTTGGGGTTTTTTTTTTCTTTCATTACAATTTTTTTATTTTTTTTGTGGAGTCAAAACAAGGTGTGGGATTTTACTTACGTCGACACTGAAACACTTTCTTTGAAACCGAAGCTGTGTTTAGACTTTTTGCGTTCCTCTATTTTTCTTCAGAGGTAATACTTTGCTGATTTTACCTTGTCACACTGGGGCAGCTAACCATAAAGATGAATCACTAAAAGCTAGTTCTGTGGTTAGTAAGGCGTTGTTTCCTATTACACTAGTCCACACAGTAGGTGAAAAGGACAAGGAAAGTGTGGGACTGGAGTGAACTGATGACTCCAGTATTAGTCAACCACCCAGTGCACTCTGGAAGCCCGGTACATTTGGTGCTTAAAAGTGTATAAACTGGAAAAGAAGGAGAAACCAAGTGTGCAAAGTGACCGTATGACCTACATAGTGACTGGATACTGCCTGCATGCTGGCATGTAAAAAATTATACTATAATAATTGTAATCTGAAACATTATTTTTTTTATGTTTGACATAATTTAATAAAGCTCAATTTTAAAATTGTTTTCTTAAAGCGAACTCTGACAAATTAAAATATCTGTTTTTAAGTGTTAAATGGAAGCTGCCATTATCTGATTCCCAGGCATTGTTTCAGTGCAGTGATGTCCCTCAGCATACTGAACAGCCTGAGCTTCACTTCCAAGTAGGGATGAGCTCTGGCGTGTTCGCACAGTCCACGTGCAGAGCCCGCCAGGAAGTCGGCACAGTGCTGTGCTAATCATAGGCAAGGAGACGTTGTCCCAATAATCGGCTGCAGAGATCGGGAAATGTCTCCCTGCCTGTGGTTAGCGCAGCACTGTGCCGACTTCCTGCCGGGCTCTGCACGTGGACTGTGCGAACACGCCGGAGCTCATCCCTACTTCCAAGGAATTGTAAGCATCCCTTTAGTTGGTAGATTGGTAGCTCATATCTGAAGATTCTCCAGGTTTTTTTTTTGCCTTGGTGAACTTCCATTAAACATCACGCATCAAAGCTGACCTTGCATTTTGATCATATAATAAATTGTAAATAGAAAATCTTAACGAATGTATTGTCTTTTAAATATGTTTTTTTTTTAAATAAATGTGAAATAAATTGGTTTGATGTAAATGATTTTATGCGTATCATTACAGTTTTAAAAACCTTGTTTCTATGTATAATCCGCTTTAACATTTTGACCACCCACCATAACCCATCAAGGTATGAACTCTACTAGACCTCTGGAGCTATGTTGTGGTATCTGGCACCAAGCCATCAGTAGCAGATACTTTAAGTCCTGTGAGTTGAGGTGTGGTATTCATGAATCCGATGGATTTTTCCAGCACATACCACAGAGGCTCGATTAGATTGAGAGATGGAAAATTCGGAGGCCAATACCTCAAATTCGTTGTGTTCCTCAAACCATTCTTGAAATCATCAGAGCAGGCCACCTTCTTTCTGTGATCAACCTCTGATGCTCATTTGCCCATTGTAGGCACTTTTGGCTGTGGACACAGGTCATCATGGGCACCTTGACCAGTCTGCAGCTACACAGTCCCATACCCAAAAAGCTGTAATGTACTGTGTGTTCTGACACCTTTCTGTCAGAACCGGCGTTAAGTTTTTCAACAATTTGTGCTACAGTAAGTCTTCTAATGCATCGGACTACACAAGCCAGCTTTTGCTCGCCATGTGCATCAGTGAGTCTTGGCCACCCGCGACTGTCGCTGGTTTGCCGGTTTTCCTTCCTTGGACCGCTTTTGGTGGGTCCTGAAAGCAGACTGGGAACATCTGACTAGAGCTACAGTTTTGAAGATGTTCTAACCCAGTCATCCAGCTATTACAATTTGGCCCCTGTCAAAGTTGCTGAAATCCTTATGCTTGCCCATTTTTTCTGCTTTCAACACTTCAGATTCAGGAACATGTTCACTTGATGCCTACTATATTCCACCCATTTTTATTGTTTTTCACTTTTATATTTGCTCATTGCATACTCTGTTGGATTTGATTCCTGTTTGGCAATGATGCCCATTGATTTTGCTTTACTGCTCCTTCTCACAATGCATGTTTGTGTGGCAGCAAACCTAATAAGATAACATATCAGTCACAGCCCCAAGCAGTGCATTGCTTTTAACATTTGTAAAGAGCGTTTTAAGCAAGCCATAATTATGCAATTTTCTTTCCTGCAACCCCCGCTAGTTTCCACCATCAACACAGTCAGTGTTGATGGGGCAGTCCCTCCCTTGGAGCTTTTGTGCTCTCCTGGCGGGGAGCCATCCTTTCCAGGAGAACACAGTGATTATTGCTAGCAGCAATAATTGCATGCTAAAAATCCGACATGCTGGTTGTACCCAAGTGGATCAAAAGATTGACTTGGCTACAATCAGCCTGCCTATAGATGGATTGAATCTTGGGCAGTCTTTGCTGAAACAGCCACGATTTGATCCATCTAAGGCCGGCTTTATAAAATACTTTAACAGCTCTCTCATTCTGGGTGGACGTCATATGACATCCTTCCCAGAACATGCCTCGCGCACACCCCATGGGCTGTGCTGCTGCGTGATCTGTCACCCACTGTGCCCACCAGACACAGCAGATGACAAATCAGTGTACCCACCCACTGTCGGTACCATGTGATCGCTGTGACAAATCGCTGAAGATCACATGACAGTTGTACACTGTGTGTGGCTTTTATTCATGCCATTCATTGTGTCCTATTGTGTTGATCTCTGTGATTGGTCACAGTAATCAAATGGTACAAACAAGGCGAATCACAGCCCATGTACCGTGTGATTAGCTGTGGCCAGTCACAGCTAATCGCAATAGTAAACGCTGAATGAATGGATTTAATTCAGAAACAATGGTTTGTTTATAGCAGTGATGAATACATATGTGTAAAAATAAAACTGATCACCTTTCCATAGTACAGTGTTACTATGGTCACAGTATGCAAAAAAAAATCATAAAAAATGTTTTACATACAGTATGTCACCAGTCAGTGTCCCTGATCACTGCCACACCAGTCATATAATGATGATGTACTGCACTGGTGACAATATGTAAAAAAAAAAATTATTGTGAATTTTTTCTTTAATTCATTAATTAAAAAAAAAATTGCAACAAAAAATGACAACTTTAGAAAACTCGCCATGGCTTTTATTAAATACCTTGGACTGTCTACTTTTCAAAAAGGGGTCATTTTAGGGGTATTTGTACTGTCCTGGCAGATATATACACTCAGCGACCGATATACAGTATATTCCAGGGGTAGGCAAACTTTTAAGCACAGTGTGACAAAAAATGTTTTCAAAGAAATTGAGCGTGCCGATTTTATAACAATAAAATGTTAACTTCACTCAATCACGAAAATGATTTTTTATAAAGTAAATGCTAGTGTAAACTACTTAAGTAATAGTGACTAATTAACATCCTGCACTCTCATGCCTCAGATCAGCCCCAATTCCTGCACCTTCACACCTCCTGCAAATCTGTCCCCTCACTATACTACCCTGCACATCTGCCCCACCTCTGTACCCCCCTGCTCATCTGTTCCACCACTGTAACCCGCTGCACATCTGCCCCACCACTGTACCCCCCTGCTCATCTGTGCCACCAATGTACCTCCTTTCTCCTCTTCCCTGCCACTGTACCCCCCTGCATATCTGCCCCACCTCTGTACCCCCTGCTCTTCTACCCCACCACTGTAATCCCCTGCTTGTATGTGCCACTAATGCACCTTCCTTTCATATCTGCCCCAACACTGAACTCTCCTGCTTATCTTTTCCACCACTGTAACCCCCTTCTCATCTGGCAGAACACTGAACCCTTGCTGCTTATCTGCCCTAGCACTGTACTATACTCTTCTGTCTCAGCGCTGAATCCACTTCTCATCTCTCCCACCACTGTACCTCCTGCACTTTTGCTAAACCACTGTACCCCTCCCCCTGAACATCTGCCCTACCGCTGTACCCCGTTCTTCTGTCCCACCATTGAACCCCCTTCTCATTGCTCCCACCACTGTAACCCCCTTTCTCATCTACCCCACCACTGTACCTCCTGCACATCTGTCTCACCCCTGTACCCCCTGCTCTTCTGCTCCACCTCTGTACCCCCTTGCTCTTTTGGCCCAGCACTGTAACCCCCTGTTCAACTGTCCCACCAATGTACCTCCTTTCTCCTCTGCCCTGCCACTGTACCCCCTGCACAACTGTACCACCACTATAACCCCCTTCTTATCTGGCCCTTCACTGAACCCCCCCCTACTCCTCTGTCCTACCACTGTAGCCCCCTTCTCATCTGGCACAACACTGAACCCATCTGCCCCATCACTGTAACCCACTTGCTCTTCTGTCCCACCGCTGAACCCCCTTCTCATCTCTTCCACCACTGTACCCCCTGCACATTTGCTCCACCATCGTACCCTCCTGCTCTTCTGTCCCACTGCTAAACCCCCTCCTACTCATCAGCCCCACTGCTGTACCATTTTACCCATCCGCTCCACTGCTGTACCCTCTTCTCATCTATGATATGCGCAATATGCAGAGTGGTGAAAGGAAGCGGAAATGAGACACATCTACCTGTCGTGGCACATTCATCCCTGCTGATCCACCTTTTGCATCCATCCCACATGCTTGTATGTGATGTCATATACAAGCATCTGGATTGGATGCACAATGATGAACATAGGTCAGGGGCATTTTCTGAAAGCAGTGGGCCTGTATGCAAGATCAAGCCTCCGCAGCTGAGAAAAAGTGTGGGGCAGAGCGCCGCAGCAAAATGAGGTGTTCTTTTCATTGCGCTGAATACTGGCTGTGGCTTAACCGGTTCCCGACCGACTCCTGTACATATGCGTCGGCAGAATGGCCCGGCTGGGCAAAGTAATGTGTATATATACGTCACTTTAAAATTCCCGCCCCTGCCGCGAGCTCTGTGCCCGCGGGACCCACGGACTCGATGTCCGCCAGTGTCCCGCGATCGGGTCACAGAGCTGCAGAACGGGGAGAGGCAAGTGTAAACAAGCATTCTGCCTAGTGACACTGTCATTGATCATCTGTTCCCTCTCATCGGGAACAGCGATCAGTGACTTGTCACTCATAGCCACATCCCCCTAACAGAAGCACTCCCTAGGACACCCTTAACTGCTACCTAGTGGTTAACTCCTTCACTGCCAGTGTAATTTTCACAGTAATCTGTGCATATTTATAGCACTGATCGCTGTAAAAATGACAATTGTCCCAAAAATGTGTCAAATGTGTCCACCAAGTCGCAGTCACGATAAAAATCGCTGATCGCCGCCATTACTAGTAAAAAAAAAAGCCATAAAATTATCCCCTATTCTGTAGACGCTATATTTTTTGCGCAAACCAATCAATATATGCTTACTGCGATTTTTTTTTTATTTTTTTTACCAAAAATATGTAGAAGAATACGTATCGGCCTAAACTTTGGAAAAATGTTGTTATTTTATAGATTTTTTTGAAGATATTTATTATAGTAAAAAATATAGAATTATTTTTCAAAATTGTCACTCTATTTTAGTTTATAGCGCAAAAAATAAAAACCGCAGAGGTGATCAAATACCACTAAAAGAAAGCTCTATTTGTGGGAAAAAAGGACGTCAATTTTGTTTTGGAGCCACATCGCACGACCGCGCAATTGTCCGTTAAAGCGTCACAGTGCCGAATCGCAAAAAATGCTCTGGTCTTTGGCCAGCAAAATGGTCCGGGGCTTAGTGGTTAAAGGCATACAGAGTGCAGGGGTTCAGTATTAAGTGATGCAAAGTTCAGGGGTCAGGTGTAAGTGACGCAGAGGATGGTAGTAGTAGACGATGCAAAGTTCCCAGAAGCTCAAAAGTAATTCCACAAACTGATTGTGGTTTTCTTAATCACAGTGAAATCTCTTCTTTCTGCGATTGGTAGTGGCAACTAAGCGAGTCATCTTCCTCCAGATGGTGGGCAGGACTGTGGTTGGCTTTGGCAGTGGCCAATCACAGTCCTCCTCCTAGAAGAACTGCACCCAATCACTTCCCCATCACAAGAGCTGACGATCTCAGCTACTACAAAGTTAGATAACCAATCAATGTTACCCATTGTTTACAATGTCTGGGGGCACAGTGCCTTCCCTCCAGTGCAGATGTGGCATGGGGAATTGTGAGATTGGAATGCATTAGCGTCTTACTGAAACTTCCCTGCACTGCTCTGCTGTTGGGGAGGGAGTCTGGTGCCGGAAAAAGAGGCTTTGCGTGCCGGGGGTTGCCTACCCCTGGTATATACCATAGTTTGTGGACTCTGCAGTCAGTGTCCATTGTTTTTATCCCTGTTATGCTACAGTATTAACACTGGACTCCAAACACAACACCCCCCACCCCTACACAACTAACTAACCAACCCGCTAAATTTTTAAAAATAAATATTAAATTGTAAATGCCAAAATAACTAAATGAGTGAGAGACTTCCATCTTCTTCATAGAGAAAAAGGGTCCTTCTTTGGGTGTCCAAGAGCCTGGGGACCTAAACACTTCTGATGCAGCAGCAAGGTCTTTTTGAAGGGTACAGCAGCTGATTATATTCGGGACAGACAACCTGTCTTGTCACCCAGAAGAGGCACCAGAGAACGATGCAGATCTAGTTATCAATTATTTGGGCAAGGAAATGGGACTTTTAAGGTACCAAAAGAACATATACAAAATGATCTTATATATATAAAAAGTATACATTTTATTATTTAGCACACACAATTTTATTAAAACGTATATAGGAATAAAGCATGTCACTTTAAAGATCATATACAACTACTTCATTCTCTACATGTTTCGCTCAAAAAGCTTCTTCAGGAGTTCTTTAAAAGTGTTACATGAAGTTTTATGTTAAATTTAGTACTAAAAAATAAATAACAGTCATGAGAAAATTACATCATTACAGTGTGTTACACTATCAAATTTGAATATTACACGTCGCAAGACACGATTATACATTTAGTTACATGAATATAATGAACTTGAAAATACATGCCTACCACATGCTTTAGTTTGCTGTGGAAACACTATTTGGTCCTATATATAAATCTGGGTAGAATTTAGAGAAGTATGCAATCATAGAGCGAAAATCGAATGAAAAAAAATAGTAATATAATTAAATATCACTTTTTTGTTTAAATATAAAATGTATGTATTTAATTATTCTATGATTATAGGTGCCCAATTCAGCCCCCGGTCAAGGTCAACCAGGTCAGCTGAATTGGACATCAGAATTTCAAACCTATCAAAGATTTACCTTATGACATTGAACCAATCGTAGGTTTGATTTCATAGGTTTGATTTCCTGGTGTCCAATTCAGCTGATCTGGTTGACCTTGACCGGGGATTGAATTGGGCATCTATAATCATTGAATAATTAAATACATACATTTTATAATTCAACAAAAAAGTGATATATAATTATATTACTATTTTTTAGAATTAGATTTCCGCTCTATGATTGCATATTTCTCTACATTCTACCCGGATTTATCTATAGCAGTGTTTCTCAACTCCAGTCCTCAAGGCGCCCCAACAGGTCATGTTTTCAGGTTTTCCATTATTTTGCACAGGTGATTTGATCAGTTTCACTGCCTTAGTAATTACCACAGCCGTTTCATCTGAGGGAAATCCTGAAAACATGACCTGTTGGGGATGCCTTGAGGACTGGAGTTGAGAAACACTGATCTATAGGACCAAATAGTGTTTCCATGGTGAACTAAAGCATGTGGTAGGCATGCATTTTCAAGTTCATTATATTCATGTAACTAAATGTATAATCGTGTCTTGCGACATGTAATGTTCAAATTTGATAGTGTAACAAAAATGTTATGATGTAATCTTCTCATGAATGTTATTTCTTTTTTAGCACTTTAAACTAAATTTAACATAAACTTCATGCAACACTTTGAAAAAAAAAATGTGAAACATGTAGAGTATGAAGTAGTTGTATATGATCTTTAAAGTGACATGCTTTATTCCTATATATGTTTTAATAAAATTGTGTGTGCTAAATAATAAAATGTATACTTTATATATATATATATATATATATATATATATATATATATAAGATCATTTTGAAAATGTTATTTTGGTACCTTAAAAGTCCCATTTCCTTGCCCAAATGATTCTGTTTCTTTCAGGATGTGGTACCCTCTAGTGACCTCTTGCTACCCAAATATTTAAAATAATGTGTCATAACCATTGTTCCAGAAAAGAAGTTTCTAGAGTTTCGTCCTGTGGCAAAGGAGGCATTCCCTCCATACTGGATCTGAAGGTTCTCACATTCCTCCAAGTACAAAAAATCTGCATAAAATGCACTGTCAGTCATTTCATCCCTTCATCTGGGAGACCTTCTGACCTCTGTTGACATCAAGTCGATGTCTACTTGCATGTCCATCATCCTGGTGTATCATCACTACCTGCATTTAAAACAAGAAAGAGATCATATCTGTGCTCATCCCAAAAATCTAATACAAATCAAGAAGTGGGCGGAAGGTGTTTTTAAAGAGCACAAACGCACACAATTGTATAAAAATACAAAAGTACTTAATTAAACATGTAAAATACTAAAACACTTGAGACACAGGCTTGGAAATTATAGAAATCGTCAGACAGTAGCTCAAGAAGGGCTAGCTAGCTATACATGTATAAAGCTGTTCCTCAGGGACAACCCTGAAACCCTGGCATTAAAGAGACATTCATAAACACAAAAATATAGGTAAAAGGTATAGGCATGGGATATAG
This sequence comes from Rana temporaria, assembly GCF_905171775.1. Classification (NCBI taxonomy): domain Eukaryota; kingdom Metazoa; phylum Chordata; class Amphibia; order Anura; family Ranidae; genus Rana; species Rana temporaria. The sequence goes on from NC_053492.1 coordinate 283,851,117, forward strand.
GTCAACAAAATGTTGGGCACTTTCGACTTTCAGTTCAGGTATAACAAAGATCACATGTAGAAGTATAGCCTGTGGTAAGTTGTTGCAAACACTTGTGTATTGTACAGGTGCTCAGTCAAGGGGGTGCAGGGGAGATGCAGCATTAAATAGTAAATATCATCAATCAACAAAAAATAAATAAAAAAAGAAACCAACAATCAAACAAACAAAAAAAAATTACCAAAAATAAAAACAAATTTGAAAAGCAGACAAACCTACCTAGTCTTTACCATACACAGGGCCCATCCGGTGGCATGGTCACACGCTGACCAACATAAAGTGAGCAGTGTCAGCCATGCCAACAGGTGGGCCACCTTAAATACACCAGAAACAGTAAGGGGAGACTTCAATAAACCAACAAGTATGGCCCTATAGAAAGGGCCATTAAAGCTGCAGCTCACAGTAAGCCAGAGCAGCACCCTCCAGCAACCACAATTTTGGACAGCTGCACATGTGTGAGATGCCAGACCATGGCCATATTGAAGACTAGTGTCTGCAAAGGCCGGAATGTGGCAGAATCAAACACCCAGCTCGACAAGGGGACAGCAGAATTGGCACTAGAACCCAGAGAGCTACCACAAATGCCCCCAAACCCAAAGAGAACACAGAAGGGGGGCCACACATGCCAAACAGTACCATCCGAGCCTAACCAAATGGACCCTCCCTGAGCTCCGCCAGCCATGCATCCAAAAATCATCACAACAAAAATATAAAAACACTACCTGCACTTTGCTGTATGTACACATAGCCAGTTTGTTGCTCTTCCCTTTGGTCTGTTCACTTCACCAAGATCCTAGCCCCGGTTCTTGCTCTGCTTTGCTCTCAGGGCACCCCCATAGTGGGATATCTGGAAGACCTTCTTCTGAGGCATCAGTCAGCTCAGGCTCTATCAGCCAATGTCAGACTGTCCAGAGCATACAGAGGTTTGGATGGATCCTGTATCAGGAAACATTGGACAAGCAGATTCAGTCTCAGGACTGTTGCATTCACCTAACCTCAGGGCCGTCTTCAAGGCAGGGCAAAATGGGCTGCTGCCCTGGGCCCTATCATTGTTGTGGGGCCCAAAGCAAGTGCCTTATACTTGCCAACTACCCCAGGTTAATTTCCCTTGTCCCTTTGCTGTGTCCTGATATCTCAGTGTGAAGTGCTGCTACTAATGCTTCCCAGCTCTGCCCTATTGTTGTGTACAGATGACTCACCGGCAGACCCTGTGTTTACATGTAAATATCCGTCATTCATATGTAAATAATGGGAGCATTCATAAGTAAAGAGTGGCAGCATTCATATGTAAATAGCTGAGGATGGCGGCATTCATATGTATATCATGCCCCTCTGCAGTGAAGAGATGATGTGTTGTAACCTCTAGCAACCAATCAGTGAGCAGTATTACTGTACTGTAATCTCTAGCAACCAATCAACAAGTAGAAATCACGTGCTGTAACCTTTAGCAACTAATCAGTGAGCCGTAATGTGTGCTGTAACCTCTAGCAACCAGTCAGTAAGTGGTAATGATATGCTGTAACCTCTGGGAACCAATCACAATCACTGCCTGATCTGATACAGTAAACTGATTTTAAGTCAAACTGTCTCAGAGCAGGTGGAGAGCAAAATTGCATGGGGGGGGGGCCCAAGAATTTTTTTGCTCAGGGTCCAATCAACATTAAAGACGGCCCTGCCTGACCTACAAAACCAGGCTTGCCCTGGGTTAGTGGACCATGAGTCTAGTGATGGCGTTGGGGAAATCCTTCCTTCCATTGGTTTGGAAGGTTGTCACAAAGGAAACCAGCCTGCTATGAATCCTTTTGGAAGTGCGGGTCCTGTACTAACAATCTAAAACTCACGATTCCGGGTCATCTAATCTCTGTGATTGCCTCTGATTGGCTACCACTGTCACTGTGAAGCCTGCCCCCATGTTTTCTCTCTCTGTGAATGGATGGAAATATACATCTTATATTTCCTTGCAGAGAGAAAAAAATAAGTGTTTAAAAAAAAATACAAAAAAGTTATCTGGATCAAGGTTTGATCTAGGTTAGTGCCTGGGTTGGTGTTTGGGTCAAGGTCAGGGATTATGGACAGGATTTTTTTTTTTAATTAGTATCAATGTCAGTGTGTTTTAGGTAGGATAAAAAAAGCAAAATGTGCCCTATTTTTTCTGAGCTGTACTACGGGTACAATCAGCAACTAACTTACACATATGTGGTATCGCTGCGATCATCAGGAGCAGAATTTATTTTGGGTTGTTCTTTGGTAGAAGGTTATGGTAGTACCAAGAAATATACAGCTAAATTTAATTTTTTTTTTTTTTTACTATTTTGGCCCAGTTTTCTATTGATAATAATAATTATAATAATAATAATAATAATAATAAAAAAAAAAAATAAGGCAATATCCATTATCATTTACCACCAAATGAAAGCCCAATTTATCCTTTTAAAAAAAATGGGGTATAATCCACCTGGATGCACAAACTAGTTATGTTCAGGGTTGCCAACCTCCAGCAGCATTTTTTACTGAAAAACATGGAAAATTTACTGACTGAGCACATTTTTTACTGGCAACCTGAGAAATGACAGAACTCCTATTGAAAACGAACACAGTGAATATTTGAACAGTATAACCATGATATGGAAACACTGACAATACCGATAACAAAGTCATTTGCTTGATTTACACTTAAGTAGTCAACACAGCATGACATGATCTGCCCCTGATTTTTACTGGCAGTTGTAGTACGGTTTTACTAACACATGTCCAAGTTGCAAAATTGTGCTTAGACATTAAGATGTGTTTTACTCTTAGGCACAAAGGGGTTAATATACATATTGTGCATTGCTTACATGAATTTGTGAATATGCAAAAATCTCTAGAAAGCTTGATCCTAAAACTTCTTTAAATATCAATAAAACCCATACACCATGTCATCCTACCTGGCATCTCCGGTCCAAGCTCCATAAACACAGAAGGGCACCATAATCCTAAGAATAAAGCAGTATTAAACCCAAAAACAAACATTTATTATATTGCAGCTTACCAATTCTTAGATATGATGGTTGTATAAGGCCTAGTACACACGATAGGTCTGAAGGACCATTTTCATCGGTCAAAACCGATCGTGTGTAGGCTCCATACGTTATTTAACCATAGGTTAAAAAAAAGCCAACTTGCTTTAAAATTAACCGATGGATTCCTAACCGATAGGTCAAAACCGATCGTTAGTAGGCACGACCATCGGTTAAAAATCCATGGATGCTCAGAATCAAGTCGACGCATGCTTGGAAGCATTGAACTTCGTTTTTTTCAGCACGTCATTGTGTTTTACGTCACCGCGTTGTGACACGATCGGTTATTTAACCTATGGTGTGTAGGCGTGACTGACCATCAGTCAGCTTCATCGGTTAACCTATGACAATGGTCCTTCAGACCGTTGTCCTCTGGTTAACCTATTGTGTGTATACAAGGCTTTAGTTTCCCTTTTAGGCTTTCTACTCTAATATCCTAATATACATGCGGGACGCAGGACACACGGATTCCAATGTTTTTGTTTTTTGTTTTGTTTTTTAAGCATGTGATTATACCGAATGAATATTCAATATTGTCTCCCTCATTCTACTCCCGGGCAACCAAGAAGCCCCTATTGGCCAGAGAGTCTTATAGTGATGTTAGTTTGAGTTATTTGAGTAAGTCCACATTTTTTATTTGTTTGATTAGTGGACTAAGGTCCCTAGGTTTTTTTTTCCAACAGTGGATTCCTCCTAGGTCTTGCACTTTAAAAAAAACAAATGATGCAATTAGACATTGATGTACCTTGACCTTGGAATTCAGCTTGCATCACTTTTCCTTGGGTGCTTGTCTACCATTCATACTATCCTTCTGCTCAATCTGGGGTTAGTTTCATGCCCAGGGAAGTTGACTACAGTCTCATGGACCTTGAACTTCCTAATAAAGTTTGTCAGTTATAGTCACAGAAACATCAAGCTGCTTGAAGATGCCTTAAAGCAGGGGTGCCCAGCCAGTGGCCCAGGGGCCATTTGTGGCCTACGGAGCCCTCTGATGTGGCCTGTGACCTTGTGCTCTGGGGGTCGGCAGGTTGGCAAGCCAAGATCACGGGTTGCTGACCCTCCATTCCAGTGCATCAGTGATGGAAGACTGTTATTAAAGGTAAGCTTATTATTAAAATCACAGTGTATATATGGGCATATCTGTTCTGCAGAGGTTACTGGTCCGCTTCCAAACTGATCCGCAGGTGCAGCACAGTTACCGGCACTGAGCCAAAGACTTCTTTTATTACCTGTGGGTTTGGTGCACTTTCAGAAAGTGCACCACACCAGCAGGATATAATATAAATCTGTGGCAAAGTGCAGCTAACCCGCAGGAAAGCCACAGGTGCACTGCGCTGCACCCGAGTTGTGGGTACACCAAGCAGCCTTAGGCCCCTTTCACACGATCGGTCCAACCCAATTGGAATATTCACCTCTATGGAGCTGCAGATAAAAACAGACTTGTGTCTATTTACACCCACCCACCTACCTCCGATCCGCTTATAAAACAGAAGGGGGTCCCCTTCCATCAGGGTGGATCTGATCGAAGGGCCCATAGAGTAGAGTGGGCTAGATCTGTGTCCGTGTCCACTCTGAATATGCAGACTGGACATGGACCTGTCACCAGCCCGCTCCTCTGATTGTGGCCTGTGACTGGTTACCAAGTCACTTAAGTGGCCCTCGCTCTTCAAACGGTTGGGCACCCCTGCCTTAAAGCCTTTATTTTTGTCATGCTGGTCTATAATTGTCTTTCTGATTTCCTCAGAGAAGACTCTTCTTTGCTTTCTCTGGACCGTGTTAAGTGCGGTGTGCGCACAATGATACCAAACAGCAGGCTGTTTTTCTCTATTTCAATTGGTGATTGGCTGATTACAGGGTTGGAGACGCGATACTAATTACAAAAAACTGTTTGAAATATCACTGTGATCTAATAATTCATAATAATTTCTAGGGGTTACCAGCAGCTGGCCAGGCCATTTTTTCTTTAAATCAAGAGAATTTATTGAAGAAATATGAATATGGCATTCCAGGACATGTTACAGGTTCTAAATTATTGTCATGCATTCAAATATGATACTTCTAGAAGGCCTTTTATATGCATTTTGGCTTTGATGGATCACTGCAACAATGTGAGTATGCCATTACAAGGGAATGCTTATTTCCAATGGTCAAATAAGGACATTTTTTCAGAGTGAACCTTTGATCATGGTTGTCAAACTACATTTTTGGCAGGTCATTTCTATGGAGCAATAGAAACAATGTGTCAGGTTCATGGTGAGTTTTCCTGCCGACTGTTTAGGTTAAGCAGAGTGAACTGAAGCTCAAAAGATAACAGATGATGAATACAATACAACATGATCTAAAGATTTTTCATTTATTGACATTGTTTCTAGCAATACTTTAAACACGGAAGTGAGCAGCAGATTAGAACCACTTGATGCACCTAGTCTGCACTCTCCCTGTGATTTTTTTCTTCTGTGTATTACATTCATCGGGCTACAATTTGTGCCAGGATAAAAGCTGAAAAAATAGCCTCTTTGTTATAGGATAGTGAAATACATGACTGGTGAGGAAAACACATATAATATCTCCATCCAAATCTGTTAATAAACACCTGTTATAAGAGAAATCCAAGGTCTGGCCTTCTGAAAATGTTATTTGCCTGACTGTTATGCTAATCCTTTGGGTATATAACACTTTCGGAGTAACCAATTTAGAAAAAGAATGCAGATTAGTTTCACTGCATTCAACATGTCTAACCAGAGAACTGCTAATGCTATTGAAGAAACATGGCAACTGTGTTTATATAGAAAAAATTACTTACTTTATCTATATAATTGTCAGAGGATTCATTGCAGTCAGTTTTGTCAAGCTTCTCACAGTGTATGTGGGTGGCACTGCAGCCTCTTTTCATGCGATTTGTGTTTCCAAAACTTTGGGCTTGCATGTGTGGCTGCAGTGGCCTCAGGAGGCCAATCTGAAGATAAGGATATTTTACTGATGTCAGTGGGAGAATAGTGCCCCATTGTTGGTGCCAGAGGCAGGTATTATCCCCCATTGTTGGTGTCAGTGAGAGGAATAGTGCCCCGAGGGCCAGATAAAGTCAAGCAAAGGGCTGCATCGAGCCCCTGAGCCATAGTTTGGAGACCACTGATCTAAAGGGTTTTAGCTAGCCAGGTAGACAGGTAAACAAACCAAAAAAATATGCCATGACAATTAGACCAGCCCAAAATTAGACCTCCAAATCATTGGTGCTAACTGCAGTATGCTTTTGTTATGTGTAATGGGAGATGTTAAGCAACCTCATGTAAAATTATATATGCTTCTGCAGTTATAATTTGAACACTCAATGCACCTCTGTGTACATACTAATGCCTAGCTTGGTGTTGAAGGATTCTCCACGAAATTCACGAAATTCACAAAGACAACAAAAAATGATAATGCTAGCCATACACATAATGCAATATCCTAATGTTAGGAATGTTTTGGTGAAAGAATGGTATCTTCCAGAAACAGGTATTCTGATGCCTTAAAACATTATTTTGCAATGATATTTCTAAAGATCAGTGCATGCTCTCTTGCATTGTACATCTGATCGGTTTTCTAGGAAGCATCAAATTCTTGTTCATCTTATTTTGCTTATGACAAAGTTAACACTGGCAGAGAGTTAGAAGAAACAATGTATTCCATTCCCTGAGGTCAGCCAACAGGGGTGGACAATACTATGGTAAGGAAAACTCACCAGTATTCTAGATGATAGATGACAAAATTTCCTAAAATCTGGGAACCGTGGAAATATACCACCTGGAAATGGAAACTGCTCGTCTTAAGCACTTTTGAAGCACTTGGTGTGCTTCAAAAGTGGCACCCTGTGCCACTTAGGAGGCACCCTGTGGTCCTGACTCCTAATGTCTATAATGGCCAGTCACTTTTGCTCCCGGCACACTTCATTATGGGGGCAATAGTGATGCCATTGTTTGTGCCAGCCCCATTTTTTCTTTCAATTCTACGTATATTTCACCCCTAGACTATAATCCCTATTCATTTTTTTTTATATTTTTCTTCTATTTTCCCTAATATTATACTGCAAATGTTCATTCTCTCTATGGTCGCTCTATACATCCATCTCTATTTATTTTAGCCTTGTTATTACATTTAAATGTAAAACAGCACAGATATATCAAACATAAAATTTTGAGTTGGATATATGCAACTGATTTTCCCTGAAATTCTCCCAGGTGTCTAATGATTATACTATATATGACCATGTATTTTATCATACAATGCTACTGAGAGGCTGCATTGTTTGCATGGTTTGGCTGATATTTTGTAATGGCTGTATCCTTGAAACTTTAATTAAAAAAATGAAACAGAAAAATATAATGCCAGACTGGAATTTGCTAAAATAAAATACATACTGACAAGCCACAATGTTTCTGTGAGAATGTCCTGTCAACAGAGGAGACTAAACTGGAGTTTGGCAAGTCACATTATCTTCATGTTCACAAACAAAAAAAAAAGAAAAAAAAAAAAGAAGAAGAACATACCTACTGTGAAACATGGAATAGGATCGGAGATATGTTTTAGGGCTGCTTTGCTGCATCTGTCGCAAGGTACCTTGGATCTGTGGAAAACACAATTAAATCTGATAAATATCAAAGGATTCTGAAATGAGATGTACTGCCCAGTATCAGATGGCTCTGTCTCAGTATCAGGTCATGGGTCTTCTGACAGGTTAATGACACCAAAACACACAACTTAAAGCACCAAAGAACGGCAAAAAACAAAACATTGCACTATATTTTGAAGTGGCACTCTATGACCCCCTATCTGGATCCTAATGAACTTCTATGGCCCCATACACACGAGAGAATTTATCCGCGGATACGGTCCAGCTAAATCCTCTCAAAGATTTCCTCAGATTTCTATGCGATGCAGTGTACACACCATCGCATTGAAATCCGCGCGGAAATCCTCTGGCGATGACGTGTCGCGCCGTCGCCGCGATTATGACGCGGCGACGGGCGCGACGCTGTCATATAAGGAATTCCACGCATGCGTCAAATCATTACGACGCGTGCGGGGAATCCCTTTGGACGGATGGATCCGGTGAGTCTGTACAGACGAGCGGATCCATCCGTTGGGATGGATTCCAGCAGATGGATTTGTTGTGCATGTCAGCAAATATCCGATCTGCTGGAATCCATCCCAGAGGAGATTTCTCCGCGGAAACAGATCCGCTGGCGTGTACACACCATATGATCTATCCGCAGAAACCCATTTGCTGGGATTTATCTGCGGATGGATTCTATCGTGTGTATGGGGCCTATGGAAAATCTGAAACATCTAGCCTGGAGAATGCACCCTTTAAACCTAAGACAGCTGGAGCAGTTTGCTTTCTTTGAGTGATCCAAACTACTGTATCTGTTATCATCAGGAGCTACAGAAATCTGTTGCTTGCAGTGATTTCCTCAAAAAAATGTGCACCAAAATCTTAGGTTTAGGGTAAACATCATTTTTTTCAATTTGTATAAAGCAAAGGAGGGTTAAAATCCCTGTCATATTTGTTTTCGCCATCTGTGTCCCAATGCTGAGACTTCCCTTCACTTCCTGTCCCATAGCCAAACATGAAATGAGAGGAAATCCTGGCAAATTGAGGGAATTCCTTGGGGACCCCCAGGTCACCAAAACTCGTGTCCACATTGGAAGATTTTCCTACTATTACTTTTCTGGGGACAACCAAAAATGTGGGATTTTCTTTTACTTTTAAACCTCGAACACATGGTTCGATTGTTGAAATGGGATTGTCTGTTGACAGACTGTTTTCCAAAATTCTTACCATTAGTACGTTCCTTTTGACAACTGTTGTCCAATTTTTTGACAACAAATGTTGGATGACAGGCTTGTAAATTGTTGTCAAACGACAGCTCCACGTCAAATTTTCTAATGGTCAGTACACAAATCCATCACACAAAAGTCGAAAGAACAAACACGCATGCTCGGAATCAATGCTCACCAAACACAAAATTAGTAGAAGGAGTCCAAAGGGTGGTTCTCAAGAGCTGAAATTCCTTGTAGTACGTCACTACGTTTGTGATTGTGGCACGACATCTTGTGTAACATTGGTATGCAAGACAAGATCCTGGCACACACCCTTTTGACAAAAATCAGACGCTTGGTTGTCCAACAATCGAACCGTGTGTACGAGGCTTAATTTTTTAATAATAATGGTAAACAGGACAAATAAAGAGAGTGAAGCTACTTAAAGGGATCACAGACAACAATAAAAACTGACAGGTGTAATTCCCCTCCACTTTAGCCAAAACAAAAAAAAAAGTTATATTTTGACCTTGCTATGGTAGGGTGCCTAAACATCAAGAATGGCTCAACCTAATTATAAATATTTTGGCAGATAATGCAGATCGCATATGTGTATTTTAAATGTGTATTTAGCTGTCTTATGCCGCGTACACGCGATCAGTCCATCCGATGAGAACGGACCGATGGACCGTTTTCATCGGTTAACCGGTAAAGCTGACTGATGGTCCGTCGCCTACACACCATCGGTAAAAAAAAAACAATCGTGTCAGAACGCGGTGACGCAAAACACAACGACGTGCTGAAAAAAACGAAGTTCAATGCTTCCAAGCATGCGTCGACTTGATTCTGAGCATGCATGGATTTTTAACCAATGGTTGTGCCTACTAATGATCGTTTTTTTCCCATCGGTTAGGAATCTATTGGTTAAATTTTTAGCAAGTTGGCGTTTTTTTAGCCGATGGTTAAATAACTTATGGGGCCCACACACGATCGGTTTTGACCGATGAAAACGGCCCATCAGACCGTTGTCCTCTGTTTAACCTATCGTGTACGAGGCCTTAGGGTTCAGCTGGCCACACATTTTTCATTTTGATTGAATAATCATAATACAATCTCCAATATATTTATCAGTAACTATATATAGTGTGAAGGCTAACACATTCATTGATATTAAATCCAGAGGAGATTGTACAGTTAAATTGCAATGAGTAATCTATAAACTTAATATTTAAGCCTTTAGTGTATATGGTAGGACAATCTTTTGCTGTTCACTATTTTCAGGCTTTTATACTTTCTACTACAAACATGAAAATCTTTTTCAATTCTGCCTTTTGTTAGCATTAGCACATGATTTCTAAAAACTAAACTGTTCTTATTTTCCTTTTATCAACACATCATTTGATACAGTATATGAACACGAGTAATGTTTAATGCACTCCAGATTAACAAAAAGTCAGTGTTGGATATTTAGGCAAATGTTGGTATGGAATTAACAATGCAAGATAGGCTTCTTATAAAATACTTATGTTGGGTAGTAAACCTAAATCAGTTGTAGCTCATTATATTAAAAAGCTGTCAGTAATAGCCCATATTTCTTTTGTTTAGCGTTTGGTGGGTCCAGGTCTTGTGTGACTTTAGAAGGCTGTAGAGCAATGCAGTTCCCCAGTTTTACTTATGGACTCCATCAGTCACTTTCAACAAAGATGCCATCTCCTCTCTCAGATAACGTTGTACAAATTACAAGTTAAATAGATAAAATGAAAAACCCACATAAAGATAGAGAAAAAGGAGGTGATGCTTGTCTGATAAACACACAAAACAATTGATTGAATTCCACCAAGGACTTTTATGCAGCACAAAATAAATCAAACATATGCAAAGGATATTAAAAAATGTTTGTATTTGTAAATCAAAGACCTGATGTCTTTGAAGGAATTAGAATTTATATCCTGGCTTTTACTATGGATAAGCCCTACGGTTGCCTGCATCCTTACTTTTTGAAGAGCCCCAAACTAAAGGCCATTAAAATGCAGGTCAGTCCAATACAAAAGTGCAATGGCGTACTGACTACAGTGGATTATATGAAAACAATCAGATTAAAGTAAATTGAGTGCAAACATATCCAAGCTGATTTAGATCTAAAGGGTATCTTATTTCCACTCGATGCAGAATGCATCATCCACATAATGGCCAGGGGGTCAAATGCCTCTCTTTGGCCCAGCCCAGTCCTTCCCTGGGTGGAGCGCCGCTTGCTAAGCAAATTTGGGGGGCATAGTGAATGAACTAAAATTAAAATCAGCAGTATGATTGTGGTGCCATATTTTATGTACCAATGGTTTTTGCTCCTGTGTTTACCCACAGGTTTACTTTACAGCTACCAACCTACATTTTCCTAAACAAAGCAAAGAGGTACCTATGTAACCCCATCCGTTTTGAGTCTATAGCAGCTTGGAGGAAAACTGTTTTGCAAACCGCTCGGGATAAAATGTATGTATTTTCTGCAAATTTCATTCTTTTTGCTTTTTGGAAAATGTATTAAGGTCAGTGGTGATGTATTCCTTGAGATTTCTTTTGATTGTTAAGTAATACCGAATATGAATGTTATAACGTCTGTGCTAATGTGTTATACAGCCGTGGTAACCGAAGGCACTTTTGTTTAGTGTATATAAATTATCAAACAAGTGAGAAGAGGTCTTAGTTTAATAAAAAGAGTTTTATAGCAGCTGTGGGCTGTTAAAATGGGCCGCCCACAGTCTGAGTCTCTTTTTTACAAGCAGGAACCACCTGGAAATCTGTTAAGCCAGGCCCAAAAGGGAACACATGTTTACAATGTGGAACACGGCTGATAAGTGGAGAGCTCTTTTACAAACCTCTGGGGTCTATCATTTGATAATAGAAATTAGTACAGTTGTCAGGCCAGTGCAACAGATAGTAGTCATTAGAATACGCATACCTGCATGGCATACATATACTGCAAATCTTACTTACAATAGTGGTACTGACTTATACAATTGGAACATGCAAGAAGCCAGCTACTGTTCTCAGACTGAATGAAGTTATATAGGGTGCAGCATGATATCAGAACGCCTTTCTTCTGTGCATTCAATATCCTTGTATGCAAAAAGTGAAAAAATAGCACTGTGCTACATGTACCCTAAGCAGTTCTGTCAGTTAGAGAATTGATAAAAGCCTTGGTGTAGGCCAAGGCTATATTTGTTATAATACCATTCGGAGGGCAGTGCCTAGGACAGCAGGGCTAGTGGGGGTAGCACTGACATTTGCAGTTTGTGACACTTATTTTATTTTTATCTTCTGCCCACTTCTATAAATTTGAAGTTAAATTCAACATAGAAACTGTAGGGGGAAAATGGTGGGGCAGAAGATGTTTAGAGGATTAAGTTCAACTATCTCTCATTTCTTTTATCTGATGGTCCATACAATTAAAGCAACCCATCAATTCAAAGTGGCGTTAAACCCATGATTCAACTATTTCCCAAAACAGTTACATTTAGCTAGTTTGCTTATGTTAGATTTAGACTGAACTGTCACTTCATCAAGCTACTGATGTCATAACTGATCACTGCACCATGGCAAATGCAGATCAAACAGAGGCTAAGAGGGCAGCTTCCTTGGCTGTATATGATTGAAGGGATTAGTTCCACAGTTCCCAAAACAGTTACATTCAAGGCATGCCGTAAATAATAACTGTTGCAGTTGCTTGTGCTCTAAACTGAATGGGCAAGCCATCAAATGCTTGCTGCCATAACCGATCACATGTTCAACATTCAAGGCATGCCGTAAATAATAACTGTTGCAGTTGCTTGTGCTCTAAACTGAATGGGCAAGCCATCAAATGCCTGCTGCCATAACCGATCACATGTTCAACACCATGGCCACTGCAGATTAAAGTGAGGCTAAGATGGCAGCTTCTTGGCTGTAAAGGATAGAAAGGTTTAGTTACACTTTAGGAAGTAGATATGAGTATAAAGCAGACAAGATCCTAACGCCAACAATGCATGCTATCAGTAGTTTTTACTAAACTAGTCACATAAAAAAATTACTGGATCTTGTACAAACAACTGTCATATTTCAGGAGTGCCTATGGCAGCCTGTAGCCTAAATATGGCTTTAATATGGATGGATCACCTTCCCCTGCCCTCTCTGTAATTTTTGCTCAGAAACTCCTGTCAAATTGCTACTTCATATGGAGAGTTAATTATTCATTCTAATATAGCTCTGTGAAGTCACTGTGTTCTCTGAGTTCATCCAAGTTTTATTCTGTGCTGAACTCTGATGAAGGTGGAGTGGTGTTCTCCCAAACTGCGTTTGCTGATTTTATATGGGTTTGTTAACTAACAAATAAATTTTTTTCAGAGTCTTCTATCTGGTTTTGGTCTGGTGCTTCTTTCTGTATTTCTATGGTTTCAGCTACTATTGGGTGCCTATTGAAAGAAGCCTTGTAGTATGGCAGTGGCCTTGACAAAGCTATAAAGCTTATTAGAAGTTTTCCTTTATCTGACTATACATGCAAGTTTAAAGGAACATTTTGGATGCTTTGTAATTAAAGCAACTTTGGACGTCTGTAATGATTTTCACGGGTATATCATAGATGATTAAAGAAATATATACTGTGATATATGGCAAAGACGTTTTTTTATCAAACAATATGTGAATGCTTAAACTTATAGTATGCAACTGGCTGAAACATATGGAAGAAGTGAGACTGGGTAAAGTCAGCTGTACATTTGATAATGAACCTCTGGGAGGACTGCTGATACTTCCTGTGAGCAGACCTCAAATATTCTCAGGATTTTTAATTTAGTCGATCATTATTCCTGCCACAACTCTTGGCTGATCAATAATGTGGAGAACTGTGTTATTTGAAGAATGATATATTTGAAGAAAAGGGAAATATTGTGGATAGGGTTTATAATGCTACAACATGCACTTTGGGACGTTTATGTAATAAAGGCTTTGTGTTTTATTTGGTGTTTTGGTACACCTTTTTATTACCATTGCACATAATTGGAGAACTGAATTAGTTTGGAGTCAGTTATATTTTTTCAATGACAGATTTATTTTCTGCTACAATATATTTTATTTGAAAACAAACGTCCATTAATAAACCTATGTATTGAATTGCCAATCATTTTTTTAACTGGTGTGTTCACTGGCAAGATTAAGTGTTTGCTGGCAACCTTAAACCAGTAACCAGACACTGAGGGATACTCCCATAAGCAGTTGCCATATTGATAGAAAAATGTGTCAGTTAAGGATTTTTAGATAAATGTTTTCATCCACATGGAAACAATCTGAATGAAACATCAATAAAGTACAAAACAATGAATAACCCGAGAATCTTATTCAGTAACACTTAAAGTGTATGTAGCAAGATCCCAGGCCTCCTTTAGTCTAATGAGAACCTCCAGGGCCAAGAGCTGCTGACATCCTTCTGTGTAGAGTGGGTTACAAGGCATATTGAGTGTAACGCAAGATAGATTCATGGACGCCAGACACTTCTTGAATGCAAAGAGTTTTTATTTCTGTTGAACAGAACAGGGGGAGAGGGGGTTTATGGCAGGACACTCTTAGGTAGTTCCAATGTTAATTGGCAGACTCCGAGACTTCTACAGGTAGGCAGCCATGCAGGAGAAGGAATCCAGCAAGACACCACATTTACATGTGTAGGAATGCTGTCTCCTATGGCAACAGTCTTAGAACAGTTCCTAACACAAGTTGCAGGTTCTCAGCCCACTAAGCTCCCAGTCTGTCTCTCTCTAGACTTGCTGATTCACTGCCACTGAATCCCATGAGCTCTTCCAAACTTCACTTTAGTACCTTCCTCAACTGTCACCCCCCGTTTCTCTGCTGGGTCCCTAGCTTGGCACTCTAAATCCTTCGCAAGCATCACATTACTGGCCTGCTCGGTCCCTTGCTTGACACACAAGGCTGCTCTGCAAGCGTCATCTCCGCTGGCTGGGTCCCTGGCTTGACACCTGCTGAAGTTTCCCAATTCTTCACTGTCCCCGGTTGGTAAGAATACTGCTCTGGTACTTGCTTTAGCTACTCACTGTGGTCCCTAATAAGGTGGTTGGTCCCTTAGGCCTCATACAGACGACCGGATCTATCCGCTGGGATTGATCCGCGGATCAGTTCCAGCGGACAAATCCGGTCGTCTGTACGGCCTAGCGGATATTTTTCCGCGGAGATTCGTCCAGCCGATCGATTTCAAGTGGATAGAAATTTCTTAGCATGCTAAGAAATCTATCCGCTTGAATCGTGTCGAGCGGATTGATCCGGTCGTCTGTACAGACTCACCGGATCAATCCGTCCACTCCCATCCCTTGCATGCGTCGTAATGATTCGACACATGCGTGGAAGTAGTTACCTTCCAGCGTCGCGCACGTCGCCGCGTCATCGTCGCGGCGACGGCACGACACGTCACCGCAGATGTATTCCGCGCGGATTTCGATCTGATGGTGTGTACAGCCATCAGATCCAAATCCGCCAGAGGATGTATCCGCTGGAAACGGACCGTTTACAGCGGATATCCTCTGGTGTGTACGGGGCCTTAGTGGTGACAGCTTCCCTCTACCTCTGACCAAGACAGGTTCTCCGGCCGGAAAAGCCATCACTTCTGGTTAGACTGCAAGCCGCAATCCCAACCCAACGCTGCTCTCTTGTTTCTGGATAGACCCTCAGACAGCCTAGCAGACAGATGTACCTGGGATAGGCCCAAACTCTGGGCCTAGCAGCCCAGGCAGTACAACACACGTCCACCCAGACAGCCGTCCAGGTGACACAGAACCCTGATCACCTGACTCCACCCAACTTTATAGGTTCTTCCAGCAGACCAATGGATTTAAGAAAACCCCTGCCCATTGGCTTAGATATCCCATATACTCCTAATCTGTCCTTGCTTTGGCCTTGTCTATCTAATGTCACCAGGTACCCGGCCACCTAGTGGCACAAGAAAGAAGTGCAGCAATTCCATACTTAGGGTGAACTCAATTGATCCCTAACAATGAGCCAATGTAACTACACCTGGCAGGTAAATTTAGGAGCAACCCTGCCTAAACATCAGGGTGCTACATGTATATAAGCCACTAACAATTAACTTCACCTATTTACTGCTTTTTGGTCTGCTAAATATACATGTAATCTTATTTTCCAATAACTGCTAGTTATCACCTACTGTACATGTTATAGAGAGCAGGAGAGAGGGTATTCTGCGGTTGAAACATAATTTCTGTTCTAGCGTAAAAACACTGTTCCTTTACAGATATGGTGAAATAAGTAAATGCTGTTGTCAACCTAGAAAATTAAGTGTGATAATTGCAGGATTACCAGAAAAAAAAGCCACTGCAACAGAGGGAAACTAGGAAAGCTATAGGTCTCTCCCCACATATTTCCCACTATAGTCAGTTACAAAACAACCCAATGTTCCATCAAGGCTCTTAATATTGAGATATTCAGGAATGGAACACCACAGGCCAATGGAAGGTACTTTCCCTATTTGCGAAGGACAGACTTTGTCTGAAAACTTTTCAGATACTATCTCAGGAATTTAACCTCCCTCTAAGCTTCAGTAGTAGTCGTTGTAAAGAATTTAAAATGTCATAAAAAAGACTTAAAATCTAACCTCTTGATACCTTTCTGAACCGCAGCTCCACGTCTCCAGTATATCAGCTGTATACACCCCTGTCTTGTCGATGTTCACCAAAACTTTAGAGGGGTTAAATGTCTTTAAATGTGACAAAGACTTTCCCACTGACAACCTAGTGGGAAACTTACTGAAAGGCTACAACGATGGCTACTACAACCTCAGCGGTAACAAGTTGAATAGGCAGAAATACAGTTCAAAAATTTGCACCAGACTTACGTTCTCTTCTGTGTTAGCAAGGACTCTCGCCAACACTAAATCCCACTGCCCTAAATGTGGACAACCCAAACCTTCTCTAACATATTGGCTATGGTCCTGTTATTTTATTAGATACTTTTGAAAAAAAGTACGAGTATGCATTTAATTGATTTTTCAAACCTTGCCTCTCAATGATCCCCTATTTCTTCTATTTGGATATGAAGATCCTCTTTTCCGGCACCATTCCAGATTTCACTCTGCGGGTTCTAAATGGGCACATGTCTGTCTGCTAGATGCTAGGCTCTCTATCACAAAGAAGTGGAAATTTCTCTATGCTCCTACCATCACTGACCTCAGAGCAACAATTGAATATGTATACCGAAATGAAAGACTCAACGCAGAGAAAAACCTTCATTCTTTAACTATAGGTTTTATATCCAAATGGTGGTGCTACATCAAAAAAAACCTTTCCAGAAGAAAACAAAATCAAGCTCTCTACACATTTCATTCTCTCTATGGCTCCAAGCAATGAAGCAAATAAGGAACTAACTCTTAGCCAGGCCAATGTAACACAATGTATGGTCACAGCAACAGGTCCTGTGTGCAGGATATAGAACCACTATTACATATCTCGCTATCTTTCTTGTTTCTCTCCTTTTTCTTATCATAGGTCTATATTGAGAGAGAGAGAAACATTCTCAGTAGTAGCACTAAAGTATTTTAAGTTGCACTTTCAATCAGCTAACCTCCCCCTGCTATCCCCATACCAGCAATGACTCAGAAGCTTTCTATCTTTCAAATGTTTACTGTAAATGTAGAGTATATGCTCTGGGAGGGAGGCAGGGTGAGATGACCTGCTAAGATTAGTGCTTTTGACGTAAACATTGAGGATAATTTGCTCTAGAGTGTCTACAGCTACAGAGGTCAGTGAACATTTGATTTAATGTACTGCTGTTAAAAATATATAAATTGTTGAATGTCCATAGCCTGGCCACGTCTTCACTTTGGCTTTCGTTCTGCTGCGTCATTGGTGCTGGAGGGATGGCAGGGGAAAGCCTTCTCTCGATATTGTAACAATCCTGCCTTATTATGTGTGACTTGATTGAATGGATCTCAGCTGCGGAGGTTTCTCAGGTGTAAACCAATTAATCACTCTAATATTTGATAAGAGTTTATGGTTTATATCATCACAACCTCAAGCAGAGTACCAACAAAATCAAAGAGCTTATTATTTCATAAGCATGTATTCGGCAGCATAAGAGTAAGTTAATATGTATAATAGAGTCCTTATTATTTATGATGAGTGTTTGTAAAGAATCTAAACAAAGTCTCTGAAGCAAATAGTGATAGCGAATCAAAGAATAGATGATCCTAGGTAACACAAGTGTAAGTTCAGGCAAGTTTAAACTGAGTAGCTTATCTATATAATAAGCAAGGTTCCCTGTCAGTTCAGCATAGCTAGATATTGCTATTATGTCCTATAAAGATACTTGCGGTACTGAAGGAAGATTCCCTGTGATGTGTTTCAAGCTGGGCTCCTATGCCTGGAGGGTTTAGCCTGTACAGGGTGAGCTGGATGCAGAAGAGGTGTGGATGGTCCTTCTGGCTGGGAGAGCTTGAGCGTCACTGTTGCAGCTTCTCTGGGGTCTGTAAGCGGTTCCCGGGGGACGGCAGGGGTCCGACAAAATAGTGGAACACCCTGCCATCATTCCTATGGATTTAAATAGCCGCCAGGGCGCGGGAAACAGCGAAGCACGCTGGGCGCGCTTCCGCGTTCCAGCGTGGAACGCAAACACTGGCGCGGCGGAAGTGACGCGACCAGTGCAGAGAGAGAGGAGCGCAGCTGATTGTATAGGTAAGGCTGCGCTCGTATTAAACTGAATAACGCCAGTGGCGTTACATACTCCCCTCCTCAAGGGGGCACCACCAGTGCGAGTATTCAGTGATGGACGAGTAGGATACCTACGATGAAAAGATCTAATCAGACGGGGAGCATGTAGGTGCGAAGAATCTTCCCAAGAATCTTCAAGTTGAGAGTAACCTTTCCAACGTATTAAATATTGAATTATAGAGCCTCTTTTTCTAGAATCCAGAATCTTTTCAATTTCATATTCGGTCTCACCCATAACTTCAACTGGAGGAGGGGGACGTGAGATTCTGTTAGAGAATGGGTTAGGTACGAATGGCTTAATAAGAGAGACATGAAATGAAGGATGTATTTTCCAATCAGGAGGTAGCTGTAGTCTTACTGCATTGGAGTTAATTACTTGAGAAATGGGGTAAGGTCCAATGAATTGACGTCCTAATTTTCTTGAGGGTAGATTTAGGCGTAAATTTCTGGTGGAGAGCCACACTAAATCTCCCACTTTATAATCAGGAGGTATTGATCTGTGAAGATCATAGTTACGTTTTTGGCGTAACTGGGCAGCTTCTAAATTTGAGCGTAAGATAGGGAGTGTTTCCTTTAAGTTAGTGAGATAATTTCCTACTGCAGGTACGTCGTCTGAGAGGAAGGAGGATGGTAAACTATTTGGGTGAAAACCATAATTAGCAAAAAATGGTGATAATTGGGATGAAGAACTGGTAGAATTATTATACGCGAATTCGGCGTGGGGAAGTAAATGATACCAGTCATCCTGAAGATGGGTACAATAGCAGCGTAAATATTGTTCCAAGATTTGATTAATGCGCTCTGTCTGCCCATTAGTCTGTGGGTGGTAAGCCGTAGACATGCGGTGATCAATTTTTAATGCATTACATAGAGCTTTCCAGAACTTGGAATTGAATTGAGAACCGCGGTCTGAGATAATCTTAGAGGGTAAACCATGCAGTTTGAGGACGTTATTAACGAAGGCTGTTGCCGTCTCAAGAGAGGTTGGTAGGTTTTTTAAAGGAATGAAATGTGCCATCTTTGTAAGTAGGTCTACAGTGACCATGATGGTGTTGGCACCATTTGATCTAGGAAGATCGACAATAAAATCCATTGACACAACCTCCCATGGTCTATTTGGTACTGGAATGGATGTTAGAAGACCAAATGGAGGTTTTCTTGAGAGTTTGTTACTGGCACAAATCTCGCAAGAATTGACATAATCATGGACCATTTTAGTTAAATGGGGCCACCAGTAATGTCTCTTTACAAGAAGAACTGTTTTAGTGATTCCAGGGTGACCAGCTAAGGGGGAATCATGTAGTTGTTTAAGTAGTGACAATTGTAACTGTGGAGGA
Source organism: Rana temporaria (assembly GCF_905171775.1). Taxonomy (NCBI): domain Eukaryota; kingdom Metazoa; phylum Chordata; class Amphibia; order Anura; family Ranidae; genus Rana; species Rana temporaria. The sequence continues at coordinate 283,871,103 of NC_053492.1, forward strand.
ACGTACAACTTGTCTTTGTAGGTGTATACTCCGTCTGATCGCTTTAGGACTGTCTTAGGTAGGTCAGATACATTCTCGGAAATAGACTGAGAGAGTAATTGTTTGAAGGAGGTGGTTACTCCAATGAAGCGGTTTGGGGGTATGATGGAATGTGGTGGGATCTCAGTCGTGTCATCTTCAAAGATGCGAGATAGTGAATCCGCCTTTAAATTTTGTGAACCTGGTCTATACGAAATAAAAAAGTCAAATCTGTCAAAAAATAAACTCCATCTCACCTGTCGGGCGGACAAGGTCTTGCAGGCCTTTAAATGTTGAAGATTACGGTGATCTGTCAGTATGGTGATTGGGTACCTAGATCCCTCTAGAAGATGTCTCCAATTGGCTAGGGCGTCCTTGATTGCGAGGAGTTCTTTTTCTCCTATAGGGTAGTTCTTTTCTGCAGATGTTAGAGTTCTAGAATAGAAAGCCACTGGGTGTAGAGGTTCAGAGAAACTTACTTGTTGGGAAAGTACAGCACCCAAAGCAAAGTGAGAGGCATCTACTTCTAAAGTGAAATGAAATTGAGGATTTGGTAATTGGAGGATAGGAGCCGTAGTATAAGAAAGTTTCAAAGATTCAAAAGATCTTTGTGCCTCATCTGACCAAATGAAAGGTGTGTTTTTGCTGGTTAAAGCATTTAGAGGTTTGACAATCTCTGAGAAGTTCTTGATAAACTTCCTGTAATAGTTAGAGAATCCAAGGAAACGCTGCAAGGCCTTCCTTGAAGACGGAGTAGGCCAAGAGAGAATAGCGTCAACTTTTGAATGATCCATCTGAATACCTTCAGGAGTGATTTGATAGCCAAGAAAAGAAATAGATGTTTGACTGAAAACACACTTTTCAATCTTGACATATAAACAATGAGTTCTGAGTCTGCCCAAAACCCATCTTACATGTTTAGTGTGTTCTTCAAAAGTGTCAGAAAAAATCAAAATGTCATCCAGATAAATTACAACACAAATGTCTAATAAATCACAAAAAATGTCGTTGATGAAACGCTGGAAAGTTGCAGGTGCATTACATAACCCGAATGGCATTACTAAATACTCAAAAAGTCCATAACGAGTCTTGAATGCGGTCTTCCACTCATCGCCTGGACGAATCCTGATTAAATTGTACGCACCTCTGAGATCTAATTTTGTAAAGATCTTAGAGGTCTGTAAACGTTCTATTAATTCTGGGATAAGAGGCAGGGGATAGCGATTTTTTACCGTAATGTTGTTCAATGATCGATAGTCGATTATAGGTCTGAGTGAACCATCTTTGTTTTTTACAAAAAACATGGCTGCACTTGCCGGGGAAGTGGAAGGTCTGATAAAACCCTTCTTTAGGTTATCATCGAGATAGTCCTTAAGATGGAACAATTCTGGCTGAGATAGTGGATAGATTCTAGCAGTTGGAATAGGCTTATCTGGGATTAAATCAATAGGGCAGTCATATATTCTATGAGGTGGAAGTGTTTCTGCATTGATTTTGCTGAAAACATCGGAAAAATCGTGTAAATAAGTTGGAAGACCCTCACAATTTACATTAGTTAAAAGTATGTTATAGATTGGGTAGCAAGTTTGTTTACAAAATGTAGAGTCTAAAGTAATTGCAGTATCGGACCAATGAATAGTTGGGTGGTGAAGATGTAACCAAGGTAGGCCTAAGACTATAGGGAATAAAGGTGATGGTATAACATCAAATACCAAGGTCTCAGTATGGGCATTACCACTAGTAACCAACAGGGGGACAGTTTGAGATTTGACTGGGCCAAAAGTGGAAGTAGAGCCATCAATGAAAGTGACAGACAAAGGGGTTTGCTTTATCACACAAGGAATTTTATTTAAATTAACAAAATCTAAATCAATAAAGTTGCCACAGGCACCAGTGTCGATCATGGCATCAATGGTTGTCCTATCTTGATCCCACTGTAAGGTAAGGGTGAGAGAGATATAATTATTAGTGGTAGATGGCGATATAGTACTAGCTACATTAAATTTGTTAATTTTAAAATTATTACCTTCAGACCTATTCTTTAAGATTGGGCAAGAAAACACCATGTGGTCAGGGGCGGAACAGTAAAGACACAGATTCTGGGCTCTTCTTCTTTGTTTCTCAGCTGGAGATAGTGGGCCCTTGATTGTACCAACTTCCATAGGTACCTCCTTTGGGGGAGATCTGGACCTCCTAAAGGGTGTAGGTGGATAGGAGAAGGCACGTTCAGCCTTTCTTTCTCTGAGACGGCGATCAATGGAGAGAGAAAGAAGCATAAGATCCTCCAAAGATGTAGGAATTTCTACACGAGCGAGTTCATCCTTCATAGACTCTGATAAGCCTAGACGGAATTGATTTCTGAGTGCTATATCAGTCCACAGAGTTTCACGACACCAACACTTGAACTCTGAAATGTAGTCTTATACAGGTCTCTTTCCCTGTTTAAGGTTACGGATAAAATTTTCTGCTGTTAATTGTTTGTTTGGGTCTTCGTAAAGGAGAGACATCTCATCTATGAAAGTGTTAAGAGCACCCAGAAGATCACCGTGCTCATCAACATAGGCATCAGCCCAAACTCTTGGCTCCCCTTTAAGGTAAGAAATCAAGGTCAAAATTCTGACTCTGTCAGAATGATAAGTACGGGGGCGTAACTCAAACATAAGACGACAGGAACTAATAAATTGGCGGAAGTTTTTTCTGTCACCTGAAAATGGTTCTGGAGGGCAGACCTTTGGTTCAGGTCGCTCCCTAGCTTGAGGAAAATTTTGGTTACGGAGAACGTCATTCTCTAAACGGAGATCATTTAAATTAGTGGTGAGAATGTCCACTCGCTGTGATAGTCCCACTAAGTGGTTTGCAAGCTCCGCTGGATCCATTATTTTTTAAAGGTTCCACTATTATGTAACAATCCTGCCTTATTATGTGTGACTTGATTGAATGGATCTCAGCTGCGGAGGTTTCTCAGGTGTAAACCAATTAATCACTCTAATATTTGATAAGAGTTTATGGTTTATATCATCACAACCTCAAGCAGAGTACCAACAAAATCAAAGAGCTTATTATTTCATAAGCATGTATTCGGCAGCATAAGAGTAAGTTAACCACTTACCCCCCGGACCATATTGCTGCCCAAAGACCAGAGTACTTTTTGCGATTCGGGACTGCGTCGCTTTAACAGACAATTGCGCGGTCGTGCGACGTGGCTCCCAAACAAAATTGGCGTCCTTTTTTTCCCACAAATAGAGCTTTCTTTTGGTGGTATTTGATCACCTCTGCGTTTTTTTTTTTTTGCGCTATAAACAAAAATAGAACGACAATTTTGAAAAAAATGAATATTTTTTACTTTTTGCTGTAATAAATATCCCCCAAAAATATATAAAAAAACATTTTTTTTCCTCAGTTTAGGCCGATACGTATTCTTCTACATATTTTTCGTAAAAAAAATCGCAATAAGCGTTTATTGATTGGTTTGCGCAAAAGTTATAGCGTTTACAAAATAGGGGGTATTTTTATGGCATTTTTATTAATATTTTTTTTACTAGTAATGGCGGCGATCGGCGATTTTTTTTTCGGTATTGCGACATTATGGCGGACACTTCGGACATTTTTGACACATTTTTGGGACCATTGGCATTTTTATAGCGATCAGTGCTATAAAAATGCATTAGATTACTATAAAAATGCCACTGGCAGTGAAGGGGTTAACACTAGGGGGCGGGGAAGGGGTTAAGTATGCCTGGGTGTGTTCTTACTGTGGGGGGGGGGGTGGCCTCACTTGGGGAAACACTGATTTTCTGTTCATACATTGTATGAACAGAAAATCAGCATTTCCCCTGCTGACAGGAACGAGAGCTGTGTGTTTACACACACAGCTCCCGTTCCCCGCTCTGTACCGAGCGATCGCGTGTGCCCGGCGGCGATCGCGCCCGCCGGGCACACGCACGGGAGTCGGGGGCGAGCGGGGGGCGCGCGCGCGCGCCTCCGGCGGCGCGCGTGCGCCCCTAGTGGCGGCTAAAGGGTAGGACGTCCATTTACGTGGTCTCGCCTAGGAGAGCCACCTTGTGGACGTAAAATGACGGTGCGGCGACGGCAAGTAGTTAATATGTATAATAGAGTCCTTATTATTTATGATGAGTGTTTGTAAAGAATCTAAACAAAGTCTCTGAAGCAAATAGTGATAGCGAATCAAAGAATAGATGATCCTAGGTAACACAAGTGTAAGTTCAGGCAAGTTTAAACTGAGTAGCTTATCTATATAATAAGCAAGGTTCCCTGTCAGTTCAGCATAGCTAGATATTGCTATTATGTCCTATAAAGATACTTGCGGTACTGAAGGAAGATTCCCTGTGATGTGTTTCAAGCTGGGCTCCTATGCCTGGAGGGTTTAGCCTGTACAGGGTGAGCTGGATGCAGAAGAGGTGTGGATGGTCCTTCTGGCTGGGAGAGCTTGAGCGTCACTGTTGCAGCTTCTCTGGGGTCTGTAAGCGGTTCCCGGGGGACGGCAGGGGTCCGACAAAATAGTGGAACACCCTGCCGTCATTCCTATGGATTTAAATAGCCGCCAGGGCGCGGGAAACAGCGAAGCACGCTGGGCGCGCTTCCGCGTTCCAGCGTGGAACGCAAACACTGGCGCGGCGGAAGTGACGCGACCAGTGCAGAGAGAGAGGAGCGCAGCTGATTGTATAGGTAAGGCTGCGCTCGTATTAAACTGAATAACGCCAGTGGCGTTACAGATATACAGTACTGCTCACCGGTGGGGCAGAGTTCTTGTCCTAATTTTAGAAAAGATATTTAATCATCTCCAGATTGGATGAAACCTAAATGACTTCACTATTGTATTTTTGAAAAATTCCAGACAAGCATTTTAGGGCACCAGACCACACGTCTTTACATGTCTTGCTAAAGAAGAAAAAGTAACATCCAGTCACAAATTTCTCCCGCTCTGGCATTCTTCTGCGCTGTGTGATGCTCTGCAGACAGATAACAGAAACCAGTTTGCTTGGTAGAAAAAAAATATTTTTGTAATACTGGTAAATATAAAAGGTTATATCCAACAAACCAGTGTAATCAGTAAACTAATTATAAGACTGGAAAATAAGACCGTGAACATTTGGCATGTTTATAGTCCCATAAGTATGCAGTATGCATAGCACATGTTAGTGTCAGAATGCTCAGTTTTTGTGGACAATTTACTACAAAGAAAATAGAAAACTGGGTAAATGTCATGTTTAGTCAAACATGAACATTCTGAAGTTAAACATATTTAGAGGACACAGACTATTTAGCTGTTTAGTTATTACTTTCCACTATCATCTTGTCCACCTGGATGTTCTACTATACAGCTACTGAAAATGCAGGATCCATATGTTTCAAGGCTCAACTAGTGGACTTTCTGAGCTCATTGCACCATCACCTAGACACATTGAAGGATAGAGGAAATACTGTATACCAAAAAAATCATGTGATGAGAGGCTGCAGTCAAGAAACACATGAGGAGAACTCTAGCTTTGGCCACACTGGATTGGATGAAACCCTGGGATAAGCAAATGTAATCTAAATACAAGGAAAGTGTATTCTTACTTGAATGTTGGCAAGCTTTCTGTGTTTCTTCCACATCTGAAGTAATCCAGTGTAAAACTTTGCCTTTGTGGAGGAACTTCCTGTAATTAAGCCTGGTCAGTGCTGTTCTCTTTCTTTGTGCAGGGTGACTGGTCTTGTGTCCATCCCCCTGTAGTTTTCTGCAGGCAGCCTGTAGTATGTGGACCTGTTGAAACTTTGGGGTTAATCTTCCAAAGGCAAAAGCCACCGCAGCTAGTGAGGCAAGGTGGCAAAATAGGCAAAGTGAACTGCCTATTTGCCTTTAGTAAACCAACCCCATAGTGGCAGGTTGTGCATTTAAAAATACTGATTTTTGAGTGATCTTTCTAACCTTAATAATTCTACTTCGACGCTGATTTTTATAAACAAGATATAGGACAAAAATAAATTCCTTTAGATAAGAGTTCATACTCACCAGCTGTGGTGGCTTTTGATGATAAATGAATCACTGTATTTGCTAGCTGCCATTTAGCTGTCAATTTAGGATAAGACCCAGTACAAGAAAGAAGTACCTTTGCTGCAAGAATCGGGATAGCAGCAGAACAAACAAAATAATTAAAACATGACAAATTCAAGAAGCTAAACCAGGATTACCAAGAAGGGAAGGTACAGTTGTGCTCATAAGTTTACATACCCTGGCAGAATTTATGATTTCTTTGCCATTTTTCAGAGAATATGAATGATAACACAAAATGTTTCTTTCACTATTGGTTAATGTTTGGCTGAAGCCAAAAAATTAAAACACAGTGGTGATCAAATACCACCAAAAGAAAGCTCTATTTGTGTGAAAAAAATGATATAAATGTAATTTGCGATCACTGTTGCATGACCGCGCAATTGTCAGTTAAAATAGCGCAGTGCTGAATAGCAAAAAATGGTCTGGTCATTGGGGGCGGGATAAAACCTTCCGGAGGGCAAATGGTTAACATCCATAAGAAGAAGCAGTTATCTTTATCTGATCTGACTGCAAATGCTTGACTAAGAACCCTTCGACAGACAGTAGACCCTGCACATCAGAGGCAATATGATTGCTGCTACTGCTGGTGCCAGAGATCCACGTGGTGCCCCATGGGGTCGCTGCGTGTTTCAGCTCCACACATCACCCTGCTCGGTCAGACATCCATTTTAGGCACACTTTCCCCAGTCAATGAACAGACTCTTGCTTGTTTTTGTTGTTTTTATAAGGGGATTAAACTTGGATGGGGTTGCCCAAATGATGATTTTTTCTTAATGGAAAATAAAGTTGGTTGAAATCTAAATTGACAGTCTCTGCCACTTCACATCTCCTGCAGCACACTACTTGAGATCACTTGCTTTCCTCTTACTGTCCAATTCTAGATTCCTGTCACCATTAGTACATGACTAGGCCTCACTCTGAATAAGTCCTAACATTTTCTTAGTAGCCATTTGCAGGAAGGGGTCTGCAGTCCCCTCTGTGGTAGCAACCATTTTAGATGACATTGTGCTAACTGATAATTGGTGGACTACTGATCTCAGCAAGTCTGGTGTATATCCTGCCAACCCTCCTGGCTGCAGCGACTTGGCTTCAACAACACCACCATCTCTTCCTCTGGCTCCACATCCATTCCTGCCCTGTCTCTCCCAGAGCTTCTCACTGTGCTTCTCACTCACTGACCCCGGCATGGATCCCTTCTGAATGACATCCTGGTCGTGCTCCTGTTCCAGGACACCTCTTAATGACCATGTAAAGAGAGGTTCCTCCCAGCTCCCGAGCTCCAGGCCACCCTCCCCAGAATGGGGGTCCCACAAGGGCCACCACAGCCTAACATGCCATTATCTCAGTTCTTCCACCCGACAACTCCTCCCCCAGCAGGCTGACCATGGGTACATATAGGAGACCTGCCCCCTGCCAATCCTAGTTGGGGATTGGTCAGGGCTCCCAAATACACCCCATGTCACTCCAACCCTCTGCCCTGCCTCTTTTTCAGAACCTTCTCACTGGAAACAGAGGAGGCACCAGGGAGCTGAGGCACATGTCAGTTACCTGGTGCTACACTAAAGCCACTTCCCTACCCCCAGATCAAAAACAAACATCCCTAGCTCACAGCTAGGCCTGCCTAAATATATATATATACACACACCTCACCCCCCGACCCCATGGTGAGTCTTAACTCTTACAGGTTCTATTAAAACTTAAAAGAAGGTTCATTCCACCAGGACAGTTTTATTCTATTGAGAGTTACATACCTGTCAAGCATGATGTGGTTAATTGTATTTCTATAATTATTTATATAAACCTGGTAAATTCTCTGCCCACTGATACTGATTGTGATGTGATTCATTCAACAAATGTTTTGACTATGTGTTAGGGATCCATGGGGTGCTAGCAACATATGTTCTCTTCTGAGTCAATATCACTTAGTCAGCTCGCTGTTGCTACTGAGCCCTCCTACAGCAGACTTTCTTCAGAAATGTGTTACTGTGGAGGATAGCTCTGGATTGATGGTGAACGATGCGCCAAAGCTTTATTTTTTCACAGTTCTTGGGATATTCATTTTAGTTCAGCCTCAAGCAACTCCTGTAAACAAAAGTGTGTTGCAAGACAAGCAAAAGAGTGTTTTGCAAGACAAGCAACATTTTTAAACAGATTGTGACTTGATATATAAACGATGTCTTGATATACATGTAGCGTCACAACTGAGTATAAAAGAGAAGAGAAGCGCCTCTAAGTATAGAAATAAAGGTTCAACATTTATCAACTCACATGGTTGATGACTAAAACAGGTACATCTAATTATGCAGGCATCTGGGGTAAAGCTGTCCACATAGACCATCCCCCGCACCACCATTGATATCATTCCTTCCACGCTGCGCTGCACGAGCACTTAAGGCCTCGCTTTCAGATCACTCTACTGCAGGGTAGTCTTACCAGTCACGATTGCAGACTGACAGCAGTGAGAGCCGGCGGTGTGGAGGACGGTCTATGTGGACAGCTTTACCCCAGATGCCTGCATACTTAGATGTGCCTCTTTCAATCAACCATGTGAGTTGCTAAATGTTGTACCTTCATTAAGTATAACTATTTTGCTACGCGCCTCTATTCTCTTTTATACTCTGTAGCTTCTGCTAGATTTTGCTTTTTTTATATGGACTATATATGGACTATAAACTGAAGAACTTATGAATAAATGGTTGTGGAACGAATCATCTGAGTTTCCATTATTTCTTATGGGGAAGTTTGCTTTGATATACAAGTGCTTTGTATTACAAGGATGTTTCTGGAACAAATTATGCTCGCAACCCAAGGTTTTACTGTATACAATAAGCTACTCCTGAGAGCCAAGGCTAACTAGAATCTATACGTATTTTTTTAGAGTTTAGAAATGCCTATTTCTGCTAATCAGAGCTAAAACTTTATACATATAGTAGATTTGCTAGACAGATTGGGACCTTGGCTGTCAAACTGACAGCAAGTCTCATCAGCTACATTTGTGGATGTGTGGTCTGCTGGGAAATATTCTAGAATACACCGCAGATGCATGGGGGGCTTGTCTCTCATGATTGGGGTCATATTATCTATAAATATCTGGAGGGCAGCAGTGGAGGGACACCCCAGACATTGTCCTAGGAGATGAAATGCATCAGGAGGACTCCACTATTGCCATACTACTTTGAAAGTGCTTAATTATCTTAAATATAAGTGTTCCTACTACATTAAAGCTTTTATACCTAATACGGAATTATGCTATGTGGCCCTTTTCTCACATTTTTTTACATACATCCATCCATACCACCTTGGAACTTCCCGGACCATCATTCTTCACGAGATCACCCCTTAGGCCTCGTACACACAACCGGACATGTCCGATGAAAACGGTCCGCGGACCGTTTTCATCGGACATGTCCGCTGCCGGATTTTGGTCTGATGGCTGTACACACCATCAGACCAAATTTCCCGCGGACAGCGAACGCGGTGACGTGGCCGCGCCGTCGCCGCGATGATGACGCGGCGACGTGCGCGACCCTGGAAGGTCAATGCTTCCACGCATGCGTCGAATCACTTTGACGCATGCGAGGGCTTTCGGCCGAGCGGACATGTCCGGTGAGTCGTACAGACGACCGAACATGTCCGACAGACAGGCTTCCAGCGGACATGTTTCTTAGCATGCTAAGAAATTTTTGTCCGCTGGAAACCTGTCCAATCCGCCGGAAAATTGTCCGGTCGGCCGTACACACGACCGAACATGTCCGCGGAAACTGGTCCGCAGACATATTCGGTCGCGTGTACGAGGCCTTAAGGATATGCCTCCTTCTTTGTGAACATCCTTATCCTGCTGGTGTCCAGCTATCCCTGGTTCAGCCATTTGGAGTTCACATGAATGTCCAGTTCCAACAGTGGTCCCACCACACAAAGCCTGTTTGACCCATAGAACGTATGTTCTCTTGGGTTCAAAAGCTCTGGTAAGCCTTCGACCTGCGGTTTTCTTCACTTCATCATCTTTGTACTTTCACTGTTTGTTTTCGTTTGATGCCATCACAAAGCTTTGAACTTTCACATATGTTGTGCTTCTTCATATTTTAGATTCAATCGTCTATTTTGATCAGTGCATCCATATTGTATATTACTGTTTTGTTCATTATTGGAGCACTTGGTGCATTCACGTTCATGTGCATTATTTTATTTGATTAGCGCTACACTTTTTTGTTCTCAAATATTCTAGAATATACTAAGTATGTTCTAGGTCCGTATAAGATTATAGGCACAACAAATAAATTTAGAATTTAGTTATAGCTATGAGGACACTATACAAAAGTGTTTTTCCTGAGTTGATATTGAAACTGCAGTGATATTATATGGCTTGCCTAGATGCAAATAATGACTAATAGAGTCATTTTTTAACAAATGCATAGGTATGCATTATGTCTATCATTCTATACACAATGAAAATGCAAGTGCTGGTTGCAGTCTGACTATTAGAGATGCTTATATAAAATGAAACATTTTACTAGGTTAGAGCACCTTTCTGAAGTCTGGCCAAATCTGAAAACTAGAACCATGTTGACACAGTATTTGTGTAGAGATAACTGACTATTCACAGCCTGGCCTGTCACTCAGTGAAGCTGTGACAAGGTGAGGATAAAGGAGTCACAACATTTCAAGTAGGCTGCTAAGCCGCCCCTACAAGATGCTGATTTTACAGCGTGGGAAATGGAGGTTCATGTGGAGCCTCTTGCACAAGGCCAGCAGAATTCTTTCAGTATCACCTTCTTCTTCCTGGAGATAAATGTCCACTACTTGTTGAAAGAATGCTTCGTTTACTTTAATGGGAAAAGGTCATGCTCTGTATCAGATTTCCAAATACTCATGTCCAGACAATGAGGCCATCATATAGAAAATTATTTTTTATAAAAAAAAAAAAGCAGAGTGGACCCATTTCACAAAATTTGACAAAAGCAATTAAATTGAATATTACAGGTTCTTCTTTATTATAGGGATGGTGGGTGATCTTTTGAACACACATGTTTATAGAGCAGTAAATGTGATTTTCACTAAACATTCACTGGTGGTGAACCAATCACTGCCATTTAAAACACATGCACCTTAATTTGCATTGAATATCTGGTGAATGTCAGATTCACTGCTTTATATACATGCCCTATAGTTTTATCTGGCAGTGAGTGTAAAAAAAAATGGTGGAAGGTAATAGGAGAGGCTATGGTATAGAAAGAAAAAACATCACCATAACACATATTTCTCCTAGCCTGTAATGCAGTTTCCTAACACGAACTTATTAAGCTCAGACAGATTGTAAACTGATTTCAGGCTAGCTGTACAGTGCTAGATTTCTCTTGTTTCGCCCTATGAGCTAAACAAAAGAAATCACTTGATTCTCCCATCTATGCTAAAGACAATGGATGGATTAGGGCCCTTTCACACCTACGGACAAACGGTCCGTTTACGGACTTGTAATGTATCCCTATGGGATTGCAGACGTTAGCGGATGATGCATCCGCTAACGTCCGCAACCATCCGCGTCCGCAAAGATCCGCTTTTGCGGACGGAAGAAAACCCTATTTTTCTTCCGTCCGGCGGAACGGATCGGATGAATACGGACACACGGTCCGTATTCATCCGATTCCCCATAGGGGAGAGCGGAGGAGAGGCAGGGCGGTCTCTGCACTGTGTGCGGGGACCGCTCTGTCCGCCGACAGCTCAGCGGGGATTTACGGAGGAATCCCCGCTTAGCCAAACGGGCTAACGGAGCGGATCAATATGGATCCGCTCCGTGTGAAAGAGCCCTTATTATCTGTAGTGCTGGCTACTAAATTTAGCCAGCTGCAGCATCCGATTGGATGCAGTCACTGTACAGTTGACAGTTTTCCACCAACGTTTAAAATGAACTTTTTTTTGCTGCGCTTCAAAGGCTACCCTCAGCCCAAATTTCAGCAGATTTTTAATTTATCCTTTAATTTGAATCCCTTTAATTCACATCTAGTTTTATAGATATTTAGGCACAGTAGGGGGGATTTACTAAAAATGGTGCATGGTATTTTTTATTTATTTATGTAGCACTACCCCCGTAGGAGCTGCTGGTAAAATTTGGGGTTTGCACGTTACCTTTGTAGCTTCATTGTCAGCGTGGGAAAGTCCATAATAAATGCAATGTCCAGACAGATGTAAAACCTCAAACAGTTAGGTTTTATTTATTTTCACTGCAAGGTAACTTGGAATAGAGAAAGCAGGAGGAAGGAGAAGAGCAGGGGAAGGTTCAGGCATGTGGTACAGAATAAATCAGTTTCCACTCTCAGTTACTGAGTGGGTATTGCTCACCCCCATTGTCCCCTCTCACTTGGCCTAGCAGCCGGGATGATGCACAAACTAATGTCCAGATGGTCTCTGCCACAAACCTCTTGGAATGAGCTGGGTCTCTGAAACAGACCCTTGAATGTATTTTGATGCATCCAGGAATCCCCTGCCACAGGATTTCAAAGTTACGAACCTCCAGCCGAGCAGTAAGAGAGCCTTTAAGCCGGAACCGGCAGACTGCAGGGCTTTCGATGTAGTGGATCCCTCTTTGATTGGGTCACCAGGCCTCACCCGAGACACTAGCACTTTGCGGTCTCCTCCAGAGCAGGTCCTCCCCCGTTTCCTTCATCAAGATAGCTTCTTCCCTTGTGGACAGACAGCTTGGGATCCCCCTTTAGGATTGTAGGCCCCAGCCAGTGTAACTGGGCCTACTCAATAGCGGAATCACTCCGAGCCAACGTGGCCCCGAAGTTGGGTGCACACACACGCACCCCTCGCGCCAGGAAGGCCGCGAGGCGAAAAAAAACCCCCCAATCAATGGCATCAGTCCCTAAAGTACCCCTCCCCAGCATGCACAGCAGGGTCACCACTCCCACTGCACCGCTGCCGAGAAGGGACACCCAACACACCATGGTACACCTGTGTTCCAACATAAGGCCAGGGTGGCAACACCACCTGCAGGCAACAAGGGAAACTACCAAGTAGTACCACAGCCAGAACAGAGGCAAATTTGTGTTAATCAAACAGGTCTGGGCCCAAGTATTGGCCCAGACTTCCCCTAAATTTGAAATAGCGCCCCCTAGATTTGGCATGAGCGCTACATGTATTACTACAGTAATTACATAGCCACTGAGCTGGAGGGTTGCCACCTGTCCAGGATTCACCCGGACAGTCCAGGTTTTGACAGACTGGGCTGTAGGGTTGCCACCTGTCCAGGTTTCACTCGGACAGTCTAGGTTTTCACAGACTGGGCTGTGGCTCCCCAAGTAACTGAGATAGTCATACACAAATCTGTTGCCATCCAGGAGCTGTGGGCAGATGTCTGTGGGCAGGTTTGGCATCACTGAAGGGTGGTGTGATGATGTCAGCAAGAGGAATTTGACCACACCCACTGTTTGCCACAACACTCTCTGCACGCCACATTACAGCTCTCCTTGGGGCACCCAGATATGTCCCAGGTCTTTCAGAAACCTACAGTGTTTACTGCAAAAAATAATAAAAGAATTCCCTGCGCCGCAAAATGTTCATGTTTGGCTTGAAGAAAAGATGGCAACCCTACTGTGCTGCCCTATGGTAGCCAATCAGCTTCTAACTTCACCTTGTTCAATTAAGTTTTGGCAATAAAACCTGGAAGCTGATTGGTTTCTGTGCAGAGCTGCACCAGATTTTGCACGATCCAGCTTTAGTAAATAACACCCAGTGACTCCACTGCACAGGATGCAAATATGGCTACGCCTCTACACAAAATGATACACATTTTAAATAGGAACAAGGGGCCAGATTCACAGAAAAAGTACACCGGAGTATCTGCTGATACTCCGGCATACTTTCAAATTTGCCGCTTCGTATCTTGATTTGGAATCTTCAAACCAAGATACGACGGCTCTTGGCATAGATCCAACAGGCGTACGGCTTCGTACGCCTTCGGATCGTAGGTGTAATTCTCCGGCGGCCGCTGGGTGGAGTTCGCGTCGTTTTCCTGCATTGGGTATGCAAATTAGCTGTTTACGGCGATCCACGAAGGTACGCGCGTTCATCGCATTCTCTTACGTCGTCGCTAGTCGGATTTTCCCGTCGTAAAGTTACGAGTCCTATTTCATGGCTTATATTTAGACCAGCCATGTTAAAGTATGGCCGTCATTCCCGCGTCGAATTTTAATTTAAATTTTTTTTGCGTAACACGTCTGGGAATACGAAAGGACGTAACGCACGTCGCCGTTCAAAAAACACGTCGGGGCGCCATAATTTCGCGCAAAGCACGGCGGGAAATTTCCTAACGGAGCATGCGCAGAACGTTCGGCGCGGGAACGCGCCTAATTTAGATGGTACACGCCCCATTTGAATTAGGCGTGCTTGCGCCGGACGGCTTTACGTTACACCGCCGTAAGTTTACACGCAAGTGCTTGGTGAATCAGGCACTTGCGCTGAAAACGGGATACGTTACGCCGCCGTAAATCTACATGAATCTGGCCCAAAGTTTTTAAAGCCTAAGCACATATTGGTAAAAAAAAAAAAAAGATTTGAAAGCCCATACCTACCCTTTAACAATTAGAGCACGCTCAATTATTAGCAATACATGCTGCAGAGCCACAAAAATGTTTAAATCATAGAATCATAATGTACATTTCAAAGTAGGAAGACAAAAAAGAAAATGTGCTTATATGGGTTTAGTTACATTTCATTACTTTTATCGCTTTTTCTAGTTGACATTGAGACATATTTTACATGTTTGCTATTATGTCTTGTCTGGATTAGTTAATGAGCACAATCACTATGATCTGAAATCAATGAACCACAGAACACTCAGTAAATGCATCTGCTGCCCTAATGGACCCCTCCATACCTGCTGCCTGTGGTCTGTTGCCCAACTTGCACAGAGCTAAAAGGACGAGTAGTAGTTCACGTGAAGTGTGTATTCTTATAAGTCCACTTTAGTTTTTTTGCTTTACAATTTAATTACAAAGCAGCCATATCAACTTTTTTTTTTTCCCTTTCATTTAAAAAGGTTTGCTGGGCAGCTATAAAAATAACTACTTTGATAAATGACATCCTATCACTGAAAACTAGTATGAAGTATGAGATTTAGAAGGACAAGAATAGGTTAATAAGTATTACATCTGGTGTTTATTTTAAAATACACAGTGTACTTCGTGAGTGACAGAAAGTTTTGCAATCTGGATATGGATTAAATTTAACATTTGCTTTGACTCTTAGCTCTTATGGATTCAAAAGTGCAGCTCTTTCCAAACAGCTAAATACAATGTTGAACTACATACAGGTGATACTCGAAAAATTTGAATAGTGTGCAAAAGTTCATTTATTTCACTAATGCAACTTAAAAGGTGAAGCTAATATATGAGATTAATACATTTTTTCACACGGGTTGAATATCACCCAGTGTCCACCTGTTCAACAGGAATGGGCCGACATTTGTCAGTCCTACAGAAGCCAGTCTAACTACTGTTTTTTGTTGAAGGAGCATGATGGAAAACCAGTATCTGATCAGCTCTGGCAGCTGGCGTGGAAGATCGCTGCTCTAACATTGCTTAGTTAGTACAGAAACCTCTCAGGCCTCGTACACATGACCAAGAAACTTAACGCAAAAGAAACATCGTTTTCCTCGACAAGTTCCTTGTTAGGCTTGTCGAGAATCTTGACAGGCTTTTTTCGCGTACACACTGTCAAGAAAAAATCTCGTCGCTCTCAAATGTGGTGATGTACAACACGTAAAACGACACTATAAAGGGGAAGTTTGATTCCACTGGCACAACCCTTGGGGCTGCTTTTGCTGATCTCATGTTACTGCGTGTTACGTAAAAGTTTGGTGAGAGACGATTTGCGCTTTTCAGTCTGTTACAGCGTGACGAATGTGCTATCTCCATTACGAACGCTACTTTTACTGAAGGTGCATTCCCGTCTCATACTTTATTCTGAGCATGCGCGGGTTTCTAAGCATACACACGATCGTGTTTCTCGTTGTAAACCAGCCCGACAAGAAACACTACGAGGAAATTGAGACTCCGATG
This sequence comes from Rana temporaria, assembly GCF_905171775.1. NCBI lineage: Eukaryota > Metazoa > Chordata > Amphibia > Anura > Ranidae > Rana > Rana temporaria. The sequence goes on from NC_053492.1 coordinate 283,887,234, forward strand.
AGAAAAAAAGAGAACTTTCTTTTTTTCTCGTCGAGAACCACGACAGTTTTCTCGACGAAAAACATACCCACGGCCGTTTTCCTCGGCATAAGCTCTGTCACCAAGTTTCTTGATGGATTTTGTCAAGGAAAACAGTCGTGTTTACGAGGCCTCAGTTTTGGTGCTAGGACTATAGCTCTTGCTCTGACGCTTGGGGCAATAACTTACATGTGTGGTGCTATTACCTTTACATATGCATGTGGGACCTATGTGCACATTTGCATTTGACAAAGGCATTATAACAGGGACGGAGGCATTTTAACATGTTTTTAATATTTTATTTTATTTAAAATGTATTTTCTATGTTGTAACCTGTAGCTGCTATATACACTATATTGTCAACAGTATTGTGACTCCTGCCTTTATATGACCATGAACATTGATGGCATCCCAGGCCTTGCTTTATGCAACGGTCCAAATCATTTGGTGGAGGCAGGATTATAGTGTGGGGTTGTTTTTTGGTGGTTGGGCTTGGCCCCTTAGTTCTAGTGAAGGGAACTCCTAAGGTGCCAGCATACCAAGACATTTTGGACAATTTCATACTCCTAACTTTGTTTGGGGATGGCCCCTTCTTGTTCCAACATGACTGCGCACCAGTGCACAAAGCAAGGTCCATAAAGACATGGATAAGTGAGTTTGGGGTGGGGTAACTTGACTGGCCTGCATAGAGTGCTGACCTTAACCCGATAGAACACCTTTGGGATGAATTAGAGTGGAGACTGGAGCCAGGCCTTCTCGTCCAACATCAGTGCCTGACCTCACAAATGCGCTTCTGGAAGAATGGTCAAACATTTCCATAGATACACTCCTAAACCTTGTAGCTACGGACTAAAACTGGGATGCCATTAAAGTTAATGTGTGTGTAAAGGCAGGCATCCCAATACTTTTAACAATATAGTATATAGTATATATATAGTATATATGTATAGATATATAGATAGATATACAGTATCTATATATATATATATATAGAGAGAGAGAGAAGTGAGTGAAAAAGTATTTTCCCACTTTCTGATTTTTTATTTTTTTTGCATATTTGTCACACTTAAAGTGGTTGTAAAGGTTCATTTTAAAAAAAAAAAATAACAAACATGTCATACTTACCTCCTCTGTGCAGTTCATTTTGCACAGAGTGGCCCCGATCCTCCTGTTCTGGGGTCCCACGGCGGCTGTCTCGGCTCCTCCCCACAATAGCTAACCCCATCTTGGAAGTTCTTTCGGCATCCATAGCCGCATCATTGGATTTGATTGACAGCAGCGGGAGCTGCATCCTATGCATTAAGGTGTTTTTTCAAGGTGAAAAAACACAAGGGTTTACAACCCCTTTAAATTACTTAGATCATCAAACAAATTGTATTTTATGCACAAAGATAACCCAAATAAATACAAAATGCAGTTTTTAAATTATGTTTTTTTTTATTAAGGCAAAATTAAGTAATTGCCCCCTAAACCCAATAACTAGTTGTACCACCCTTGGTGGCAAGAACTGCAATCAAGCATTTGCGATAACTGGCAATACGTCTTTCACATTGCTGTGAAGCAATTTTGGCCCACTCTTATTTGCAGAATTGTTTTAATTCAGCCACACTGGAGGGTTTTCCAGCATGAACGGCCTGTGTAAGGTCATGATACAGCATCTCAATTGGATTTAAGTCTTGACTTTGACTAGGCCACTCCAAAACCTAAATATTGCTTTGTTTGAACCATTTGGATGGACTTGCTGTTGTGTTTCAGATCATTGTCCTGCTGCATAACCCAAGTGCACTTGAGCACTTGTGCACTTGAGGTCACGAACTGATGGCCAGACTTTTTCCTTTAGGCTTTTCTGGTAGAGCTCAGAATTCATGGTTCTATCAATTATGGTAAGTCGTCCAGGTCCTGAAGCTGCAAAGAAGCACCAGACCATCACGCTACCACCACCATGTCTGACTGTTGGTAGGATGTTCTTGTTATGAAATGCTGTATTAGTTTTATGCCAGATGTAAGGGACGCACAATTTGTGTCTAATCAGTCCACAGAATATTTGCCTAAAAGTCTTGGGATAATCAAGATGTTTTTTGGTAAATGTGAGATGAGTCTTTGTGTTTTTTTTGGTCAGCAGTGGCTTTGGCCTTGGAACTCTCCCATGGATGCCATTTTTGCCCAGACTCTTTCTTATTGTTAAATTATGAACACTGATCTTACCCGAGGCAAGTGAGGCCTGCAGTTCTTTAGATGTTGTTCTGGGTTATTTTATGACCTCCTGAATGAGTCGTCGTCATGCTCTTGAAGCAAATTTTGTAGGCCGGCCACTCCTGGGAAGGTTCACCACTCCTCCAAGTTATCTCCATTTGTTGATAATGGCTCTCCCTGTGGTTAACTGGAGTTTTAAAGCCTTAGAAATGGTGTTTAAACCCTTCCTAGACCGATACATGTTTGTAATCTGTTCTTGATTTTTTTTAGATTGTGGCATGATGTGTAGCTTTTTGTGATCTGTTAGTGTGCTTTACTTTGTTAGACAGCCTAATTTATGTGATTTCTCGAGTCAACAGATCTGGCAGTAATCAGGTCTGGGTGTGACAAGTGAAATTTAACTCAGCTTTCCAAAAAATTGTGGTTAATCACAGTTCATTCATGATTCAGCATGGGAGCGGGCAATTACTTTTTCACATAGGGCCAGACAGATTTGAACAGCTTTTCTTTCTTAATAAATTAAATAATATTTTAAAAACGGCATCTTAGATTTCCTTGGGTTATCTTTGTGTAATATTAAATTAGTTTGATGATCTGAATCATTTAAGTGTGAGAAATCTGCAAAAAAAAAAAAAATCAGGAAGGGGCAAATACTTTTTCACAGCACTTTATATATCTTCGAGCAAAAAGTAGTTAAAAAATAAGTACAATAATTGTTTTATAAATAACGATTTAATATATGTTAAAGCGGAGTTCCAACCACAATTAGCATTTTTTAAATGTATGTCCTTTCATCCTGCGTTTTTATAATATAAATCTGGTCACTTACTATTTTACAATCCGCCGCCGATGCGCATAGATATTCAAAAAAGATAGTGTATAAAACTATATCTACACCGTTGCCATTTTGCTTGTGGGCATTGTGAAGCCTACAGGCACTTACTTCCTGGAAGTCTTGGATGGGGAGTGATAATTGGACAGCGCACTGCATCCTGGGAAATGATGACACACATTTCCCTGGAGCATTAGAGGGAGATGATGTCAGAATCCTAGGTGGCTTCAAAGGCAGATATCGTGGGACCGCATAGCAACAGGCATTTCCAGATGAGTAAAAAAAAAAACTTTTTTTTTCTTTTTTAATCGTAAGCTACAGTTTAAAGCAAAATTGTTTTTTTTGATGGAACCTCCACTTTAAGCATTCTCAAAGCACTATGGGTTAGCTAAAGAGAAAACACAGTAGAGGTAGCTCCTTTTCAGACACAGCTGTCTCCATGTCTCTATGGTAATCAGATCCATGTGTACATTTCATATTGACCTATCAATCCCTATAATAAACCAGCAATTTTCAACACATAGATGGACAGCAAAATGAATGTAACCCAGAGCTTCACATGCTGGCAGGGTAAAAGACTGCTTACTATTCACATGAAATATTTTATATTCACCTTACTAATATAAAAGATAAAATATTCTTTTGCATTTTATGTTGTTATGACCATAATAAAGAAGTGTAAAACATATGGAAAAAAACTATTATATGTTCCCAAAAAATAAATACTGTTCATGGAATACATGTTCAATTAATCTTTTTGGGATTTTAATATTGTGCACATTCCTTATGCTTTTATATAATCTCTTTATTAAAAATGATTGCAGAAAAACACTTTAGCTAAGAATGATTTCTAGCACTTCTGTTGCATAGGAAGATGAGCTGGAAGACATAAGCAGCAGACACATGGCTGTGAATAGAATTCCACATATTGAATGTGGGGGAGGTTGTCTGCCTTTTCTTAGTTGGGGAAAATGCTTGAATTAAGCGCTAACCCCTGTTTATTATGAATAGAGTAACAGGTGTCAAAAGAAGAGTTCAAACAGGGGTCTTCAGACAGCGAAGACTTTGAAAAATCTGACCCGTATTCAAGGCTCTCATCCTGATTATTATTATTGCACACCATTAGTAATATACAACAAATTTCTGTATTAAAAAACCCCACAAAGAACATTCCACCCAAAACTGATATTTTGGATTTTGGAAGATACTAGAAATACAAAACATATGGCAATTGCTTCTATCTTTTAGGGAGGGATCTACTGTTAAAATCCCACTGTTTTCCTGAATACTAGCTCTTATTGTCAGAGTTTAATTTATTTTATATTATGCATGTTCTCTTTCAAATGCTAATATATGAAAAGATATACCACTTTAGAACTGGTCTATGTGGATAGTATGACTCCATTTTGCAGAAATTTCATTGCAACAACTCAAAATGGTCCCCAAGTGCTTGTATGCATGCCTGACAACATCAGGGCATGCTCCTAATGAGACGACGGATGGTTTCCTGGGGTGTTTCCTCCCAGATCTGGACCAGAGCATCACTGAGCTCCTGAACAGACTGAGGTGCAACCTGGTGGCACTGGATGTTCCATAATGTCCTAGAGGTGTTCTTTTGGATTTAGGTCAGGTGAGCGTGGGGGCCATTCAATGGTATAAATTTCTTCATCCTCCAGGAACTGGCTGCATGCTCTCGACACATGAGGCCGCCATTGTCGTGCACCAGGAGGAACCCAGGAGGACCCACTGCACCAGCATAGGGTCTGACAATGGGTCCAAGGATTTCATCCCGATACCTAATGGCAGTCAGGGTGCCATTGTGTAGCCTGTAGAGGTCTGTGTGTCCCTCCATGGACATGCCTCCCCAGACCATCACTGACCCACCAACAAACCGGTCATGCTGAATGATGTTACAGGCAGCATAAAGTTCTCAGTGGCTTCTCCAGACCCATTCATGTCTGTCACAGTTGCTCAGGGTGAACCTGCTCTCATCTGTGAAAAGCATGGGGCACCAGTGGCGGACCTGCCAATTCTGGTGTTCAATGGAAAATGCAACTCGAGCTCCACAGTGTCGGGCAGTGAGCACAGAGCACACTAGAGGACGTCGGGCCCTCAGGCCACCCCCATGAAGTCTGTTTCTGATTGTTTGGTCAGAGACATTCACACCAGTGGCCTGCTGGAGGTCATTTTGTAGGGCTATTGCAGTGCTCAGCCTGTTCCTCCTTGCACAAAGGAGCAGATACCGGTCCTGCTGATGGGTTAGGGACCTTCTACGGCTCTGTCCAGCTCTCCTAGAGTAACTGCCTGTCTCCACGGAAAACTTTCTGGCAATGACACATATTGATGTGCCATCCTGGAGGAGTTGGACTGCCTGTGCATCCTTTATAGGGTCCAAGTATCGCCTCGTGCTACCAGTAGTGACACTTACCCTAGCCAAATGCAAAACTAGTGAAAAACAGTCAGAAAAGATGAGTAGGGAAAAATAATGTCAGACACCTCCACCTGAAAAACCCTTCCTGTTTTGGAGGTCGTCTTATTGTTGCCCATCTAGTGCACCTGTTGTTAATTTCAATTAACAGCAAAGCAGCTGAAACTGATTAACTACCCTCTCTGTATACACCCCTCCCCTCTGCTACTTAACTGACCAGATCAATATCCCAGGAGTTCTGATTCACCTTTCATTTTTTTGAGCAGTGTATAAACAGTTGCACAAATACTGTATGACATACAAATTGCAACCACCACTGTTTCATTCTACAAGATGTCTGCTATTGCTATCTAATAGCTACAGTCTTAACTAGTGTATCTAAAGTAGTCCTACCACACACACATAATCTTACTTTTTTATCGTACAGTCATATTCTCACTCTTTCATCAAATTTATACAATATTGTATATGAAAACTTTAAAATGAATACAAATAGGATGCAATTTGCCAAATACCCAATGTCAAGTAGAATGTTTAATGGAACCTTGCTGTCTGGAACATGCCCATCAATAGCTCACAGCTAGATAAAGTAATGCCAAATAAGATGTAATACAACCACATAAAGGTATAATGTCCATCTGTAGGAATTTATTACACATACATTAAATAAGAGGTACATTTTTAAATGCAGTGTTTCTTCTAAAAGAGTATTCAGGCAGTCTAGGCAGACTGTGCGAGATTATGATCTTTATAAGCACCTGGCTGGAAAATATTCATGTTTTCAAAAACCGATGACTGTAGCATACATGGGCCATGATTCGTTTTCAGTTTTTAATAATAAGCATTGTAAAATAAATGCATTATTTAAAAAGAATACAGATTTTTAAGGCACCAAGTACACAAATCACATTTTGATTAAAATAACAATTTATTGAATAATACAATGCCTAAAGCACATAAAAAAAAAAAAAACTTTGTTTAGTTTAAACAGTAATATGTCCCCTCCATCAATGCCTCTCCTTACATATGGCATATAACCATTGTCATATCCATATCTTGTTATTAGTCAACAATAGAGATATAATAAGAGATCATCCCAATGAAATCATCCTATTGAGTCAGGGTAGACTCAATGGGGCAGATCCACTAAGATACACTACGCCGCCGCAACCTATTTTTTTTTTTCGAATCCTCAACGAATTTGCGCCGTAAGTTACGGCGGCGTAGTGTATCTTTGGCAGCGTAAGGGCGCGGAATTCAAATGGATGTAATGAGGGCGTGTTTTACGTAAATACGTCGTGACCCGACGTAAACAACGTTTTTTTTAACTGCGCATGCGCCGTCCGTGGGGGTATCCCAGTGCGCATGCTCGAAATTAACCTGGAAAAAGCCAATGGTTCCGACGGTGACATCATTCTACGCAAATCCCTATTCGCGAACGACTTACGCAAACGGCGTAAAAATTTCAAATTTCTATGTGGGAACGACGGCCATACTTAACATTGAGTATGCCTCATAACAGTAGCTTTAACTATACGCCGGAAAAAGCCGAACGAAAACGAAGTAAAAAAATGCGCCGGACGGACGTACGTTCGTGGATCCCCGTAAATAGTTAATTTGCATACTCGACGCGGAATTCGACGGTAACGCCACCTAACAGGTGCCGAAATATTGCACCTTAGGATCCGATGGCGTACTAAGACGTACGCCTGTCGGATCCCTCAGAGATGCCGTCGTATCTTGTTTTGTAGATACAAAACAAAGATTCGACGCAGGAATTTTAAAATTACGATAGATACGCCGGCATAATCCTTTTGTGGATCTGCCCCAATGGATTTACTAAAGGCAAATAGACTGTGCACTTTGCAAAATGCAGCTGCACTCTGCAAGAGCAGTTGCTCCAGAGCTTAGTAGATGTAGACTTCCATCATCCAATCACATGCAAGCAAAAATGCTGTTCTTATTTTTTTTCATTTTCCTTGCACATGATTGGGTATTCTTTTCCAAATGAAGCTTTACATAAACTCTGGAGCAACTGCACATGCAAAGTGCTCAGTATATTTTCCTTTCGTAAATCAACCACCATGTCTCCAAAATTGCAGTTAATATCAGTAAGTTTTCTAACTGTTTTTATATTTGCTGTTTTTTAAATTTTCCTTGCACGTGATTGGGTATTCTTTGCAAAATGAAGCTTTACTTCATTTACTAAGCTCTGGTGCACAGTCTATTTGCCTTTAGTAAATCAATCCCCGTGTGTTTTGCAGCCTACTATTGGTGCTCCCTCAAGAGATCAATAGAGGTACATTGACAAGACATAAATTACAATCACAGCGCTTCACTTTTTCCACATTTTGTTATGTTACAACCTTATTCCTTAGAATTCTACAAACAATTCCCCATAATGATAATGTGAAAGAAGTTTGTTGGAAATCTTTGCAAATTTATTAAAAAATAAAAAATTTAATTTATTAAAAATAAAAAACAAAAAAATTCCACGTACATAAGTATTCACAGCCTTTGCCATGACACTCAAAGTTGAGCTCAGCTACATCCAGTTTCCACTGATCATCCTTGAGATGTTTCTTGATTGGAGTCCACCTGTGGTAAATTCAGTTGATTGGACACGATTTGGAAAGGCACACGCCTGTCTATATAAGGTCTCACAGTTAACAATACATGTCAGAGTACAAACCAAGCCATGGAGTCCAAGGAATTATCTGTCGCCCTTGAGACAGAATTCTATCGAGGCACAGATCTGGGGAAAGGTACAAAACAATTTTTGAAGCATTGTAGGTCCTAATGAGCACAATGGCCTCCGTCATCCGTAAATGGAAGATGATTGGAGCCACCAGGACTCTTCCTAGAGTGGGATGCCTGGCCAAACTGAGCGATTTGGGGAGAAGAGCCTTAGTCAGAGAGGTGACCAAGAACCTGTTGGTCACTCTGACAGAGCTCCAGCATTTCTCGGTGGAGAGAGGAGAACCTTCCAGAAGAACAACAATCACTGCAGCACTCCACCAATCAGGCCTGTATGGTAGTGTGGACAGATGGAAGCCACTCCTCAGTAAAAGCCACATGACAGCACGGCTGGAGTTTGCCAGAAAGCACCTGAAGGACTCTCAGACCATGAGAAACAAAATTCTCTGGTCTGATGAAACAAGGATTGAACTTTTTGGCATGAATGGCAAGTTTCCTGTCTGGAGGAAACCAGGAACCCCTCATCACCTGGCCAATACCATCCCTACAGTGAAGCATGGTGGTGGCAGCATTATGCTGTGGGGATGTTTTTCATCGGCAGGAACTGGGAGACTAGTCAGGATCAAGGGAATGATGAATGCAGCAATATACAGAGACATCCTTGATGAAGACCTGCCCCAGAGCGCTCTGGACCTCAGACTGATTCATCTTTCAACAGGGCAATGGCCCTAAGCACACAGCCAAAATAACAAAGAAGTGGCTATGGGACAACTCTGTCAATGTCTTTGAGTGGCCCAGCCAAAACCCAGAATTGAACCCAATTGAACACCTCTGGAGAGATCTGGAAATGGCTGTGCACTGACGCTCCTCATCCAACCTGATGTAGCTTGAGAGGTCCTGCAAAGAAGAATGGGAGAAACTGCCCAAAAATAGGTGTGCCAAGCTTGTAGCAAGATACTGAAAAAGACTTGAGGCTGTAATTGGTACCAAAGGTGCTTCAACAAAGTATTGAGCAAAGGCTGTGAACACTTATGTACATGGGATTTTTTATTTTTTATTTTTAATAAATGTGCAAATATTTCAAACAAACTACTTTCACATTGTCATTATGGTGAATTGTTTGTAGAATGTTGAGGAAAATAATGAATTTCATCTATTTTGGAATAAGGCTGTAACATAACAAAATTTATAAAAAGTGAAGCGCTGTGAATACTTTCCGGATGCACTGTATGCATACAAGCTGCTTCTTGAAGAACAATAAAAATAAAGGAATATACAGGAAACTGAACAATACAGCTGCCAGTAAAAACTGGAAATCAGGGACAATGCCAAAAGATACATTTTAAAACGAGTTTCAGATGCCTTTTTTTTACTACCAGAAGCTGATATTAGGGAGCCCTGAAGAAGCCCCATCTCCAGTTACGGAATTGTAAATGTAACGCTACCCCCGAAGGAGCCGCTGGTTGATTTGGGAATCGGCCTACTAAGTTACCCTGGCAGTGTCTAGGGGTGTAACAGTGAGAATAGCAACAGTGAGTGGAGGTCCAGACATTCAATGAAAGGTTTCAATGCTTTATTGCCCAGGCCAAACACGGCCAACATCAACACAATTTAGGGAGATCAAAATTGATGAAGGAAGAAGAAGAAGAGAACCATGCGGTATCAGGCCTGGATGTAGAACTGAGCAATACACTGCTCTGCATTGAACCAATTTGGTCACACGTCGCCACTCTACTCTGAGTGGGTGAAGTGCCCCCGGACAGACCCCTATGTTAGGCCTGGCAGCCGGAGCGTCACTTAGGATAATACTGGGAGGAACAGACCTCTCACACAGACCTGTCTCTCGGGCCCCTGCCACGGGCAAATTTCAATAGAGGACTTGAGTGAATAAGGAAAGAGAATCCTCCCAGTAGACTTTTCTATGAATGGTCCCCGGATGACAGCAAGCATACCTGTCAGTGGTCCGGACACCCGATCCCAGGCTGGGATTCTTTCAATAGGCCTTGGAACCCAGTGGAACGCTGAGGTCCCTTCTCTCATCAGGATGAGGTTCGCTGCAGAGTTCAGCTCTGGCCAGGTGGGCCGGGCGGGCGGGGTCCATGGATGCACGTACCCTGAAGGTGGGTACCGCACCTGGAACGGGGACCCCGCGGGAAGAAGAAAAAAGGACCCTCAACACATGACCTCTGTCACAGATATACCCTCCCCCAGCATGCCCTGCGAGGGAAAACATCCTCTAATTGGCTGCTGAGAGAAGATCTGCTCTGCTAGAACCCCTCTGGCACCAGCTGCCGGCCAGGGGTGGCATTGCACTCCCTGACCGCAGACTGACCCAGTGGACATTTCCAGAATGACAGAGGTCCCAAATTTAAACAAACACTGAAAGGGAGCAAAGTAACTCTCCCTTCCCACTAAATGTAGGCGTAGTGCCCATGCTGAAAGCAAGGGGGCGCTACATAAATATATTTTTTCATATTTCTCCAGTGATAAGGTGGTCATGAGTTGAGCATCTGTTAGCATACAGCATAGACAACGCTGTGGAAATCACTACAAGACTATTAAATCACTGTTTCCAGTTCCCCATGAAATCACATCTGTAGCAAGATATTTTTGTGATTTATAGCTAGAGATATGCATCGCTATATAAAAGCTATCATGCAAGCAAACATTCCCTAACTAAATTTAGCTGGAGCATCTACTCAGTAGCACTGGAATTTCAACAAAGATGCTGAAAGTGCCATTTCTGTATATTACATTGAAATAAATAACATTTATAGCAAATCTACTTCGAGGAATTGCTAAATATAAAGCTGAACCTGAGGAATGATCAGCTTGGACCAATGGATGCATATTTTATACCTGAGGGATGGCGGTGGAAATCACTGTAGTAGTTAGTGCTTCCACAGTGATCACTGTGATCTTCTGGGTCCTTTACTGAGCAGCTACCCAATGTATACTGACCATAGGGGAACACTCACTTGGCACCACTGCCATTCACAGAACGCCTTGTATTTTCTCAATGAATGAGGTGGAGGTCATGATATCACCATCCCCTCCTTTGCACCTCGTCCAATCAGAGAATGCCTTGTGTTCAAGTTCTGTGAATGGTGACAAGTAGTGTGAGGGTGCTAAACAAGCACCCGCGTTGGTCAGTATGTAGTGGGGCATCTGCTTGGCACCTTTTCTTAGATTGATTAAAAAAAGCCATTCTTCCTGTTCCTGTAGTAACAATGAAATAAGCACTGGAAGTAGTGTAGTAACTTTATGTAAGTTTCATGGTACATTGTTAGGATGAGTACTGTATCTTTTATTTCCTTTAGGTTGGGTTTATTTAGTTCCAATTGTTATTTCTTTAAAGTGGAGGTTCACCCTATAAAAAATTTCTAACACTGCATCCAGCCTAGTTGTGCATATAAAATGACACTGACCTTTTTTTTTTCTTTTCCGTAGATAGCCTTTAGCTGTGGAATTCACCGCGGCTTCCGGGTAGGGAATTCCGCGGGAGTGGGCGTTCCTATTGTCATGCCAATTGATTGACATGCTAAAAGACGGCGCACACAGCGCATCACGACTTCCTGAAGGAAGCTTGGGTCGGCTCGGCTCTATTCGGCGCCTGCGCACCGGCGCCGAATAGAGCCGACCCGACCCGACCCGAGCTTCCTTCGGGAAGTCGTGATGCACTGTGTGCGCCGTCGTTTAGCATGTCAATCAATTGGCATGACAATAGGAACACCCACTCCCGAGACCTTCTGTACCAGAGTGAATGAATATAAAACCTAGACAGGCCCATACATAACAATCACACTCAAAACTGTCATGTTTCCTGAATAATGCCTCATGCACACGACCGTTTTTCCCGATGGAAAAACGGTCGTTTGTATGCTCCATAGCAGTTTTCCTGACGAGAACCTTTTTTCCTGCTGGCAAAAAAATTTGAACATGCTCTATTTTTTCCCGTTATGTTTCCTGTCAGTCTTTTTCTCTTTGCGAAAACCGCTCGTGTGTATGCTTTCGCTCAGAATCAAGTATGATACGGGAGCGCTCGTTCTGGTAAAACTATCGCTCGTAATGGAGATAGCACATTCGTCACACTGTACCGGACTGAAAAGCACAAGGCTAAAAAGCGCAAATCATCTCTCATCAAACATTTACTAACACGAGGATCAGCAAAAGCAGCCCAAAGGGTGGCGCTATTTGAATGGAACATCCCCTTTATAGTGCCGTCGTACGTGTTGGATGCCACTGCGCTTTGGTCAAGCGTTTTTTTGACTGAACGTGTGTATGCAAGGCAGGCTTGAGAGGAATCACATCGGGAAAAATGTTGGGTTTTGGCATGTCAGGAAAACCGGTCGTGTGTACGGGGCATAAGCCTCGATATAGGGAAAGGTCACACAGACGTCAGTCTAAGGGTGGCCAATAAATGGTCACGTTTCAACTAGAGGCATTCCCTGTGTATTGTTTAAACTAAAGTGTCTGGCCTTTCTGACCTTCCAGGAAATGGTAGCACGTGTCTTCATGTTCTGAAGGTGTTCATTATCGGTTAGCTTACTTTGATGGAAGATGTCCCAATTAGTGGACCCAGTCCTTTTTTCTTTTAAAGATGCAAAGATGATAAATACTGTATATATTCTGAATATCCATCAGCGAAAACATCATTTAAAATGATTGTGTGTGGGCTACACATAATTTTTCGGCTTCTGAAAAACCGAAAAAAAAAAAAATTGGAAAAGGGTGCATTTTTTAACGTTGTTTTAAAAAATTTCGTTTTTCGGGTTGTAAAAAATGATCGTGTGTGGGCAAAAATGACGTTTTAACCCCAAGCATGCTCAGAAGCAAGTTATGAGACGGGAGCGCTCGTTCTGGTAAAACTACCGTTCATAATGGAGTAAGCACATTCATCACGCTGTAACAGACAGAAAAGCGTGAATCGTCTTTTACGAACAAGGAATCAGCTAAAGCAGCCAAAAGGCAAATAGAACTTCCCCTTTAGAGTGCCGTTGTACGTTTTCATGCCGAAAAATGATCGTGTGTACGAGGCATTAGACCAGCACTGCATTTATTTGTCCAAGGGCAGGCAGATAGCTCTTTATCCATGACTCTGGATTCCATGATTGTGTCTATGGCCAGGCTAGAATGGTAAAGTATCAGAGGACAGCACCTGGTTTCATAATTTGATCTCTTTTCTCTTCTACGTAAGCATAAAACTTTATGTCACAAAAAGACAAAAAGTATATGACCACCGAAATGTATGTTTATAGGAAAAGTATCATAAAGATAGTATACATACATATCAGCTCTTTCCTGCTTTTTTCTTTTTAAAGACTCAAAATGATATATATATATATATGTTAAATTTTTATTTATTTTTTAGTAATAGAAAACAGTCATTTTGTTCTGGATAATGCATTGTAAAGCTGACTTTTTTAAATTTAAATTTTGACATTTTTTCTAGAATGACTCAGGTCATGAATAAAAACAGTAAAGGTGACATGATGTCTCCTGATGATGGCAGTGTTGCCTTGTCACATGTGCACTTCTGGAGACTACTGGCGCTATCCATCGCATGAACCCAGTGATATTTTCAATCAAAACCACCACTTTTCCAGTTCTGTGGAAACTTTTCACCTTACTTAGAATGGAATTCTAGTGCATAGTTACATGACTCGCTTTGCAGCTGGATCAATATGTATTTTCATTTGAAAGTATTTTAATTTTCCATTGAGCTCATCCAGATGAGTGTGCTGCAACGCTAACTGATCCACAGTGATTGAAGAAACTGAAAAGACATTCATGAATCAAATGAGATCCAGGAAAGAAGATGGTATGGATCTCACAAGGGACCTACCTTTGCACATTATCTGCATATTTGAATTTTCATCTGGCAACAAACTTGTAACTGATATGAATTGTTTCCTAAGAGAAGCATGGAGCATCCCTTTGCTGACTTCTTATTCTTCAAGTTGCCTGGCTGTCATACGGACGATTTAACGGACCATTCAGTTGTTTGAGCACTGACTCAAAATTTTAATGCAGATGAGAATTGACTTTTCTCATCTACTTTATATCAGTAAAAAAGTATTGTAAGTCACAGTATCATGAAATCAGTGGGCCCATGTGCAAGATCAAAAGTGGGCCCTAGGCATGGAAAATAAAAATTGCGTGCACCACGGCGAAAAATGAGCATGTTTTAAATTGTGCTAAATATTGGCTGTGGCCTAAAGGGGGTGTGGTTAACCACTTAACCCCCGGACCATATTGCTGGTCAAAGACCAGAGCACTTTTTGCGATTCGGCACTGCTTCTCTTTAACTGACAATTGCGCGGTCGTGCGACGTGGCTCCCAAACAAAATTGGTGTCCTTTTTTTCCCACAAATAGAGCTTTCTTTTGGTGGTATTTGATCACCTCTGTGGTTTTTAATTTTTGCGCTATAAACAAAAATAGAGCGACAATTTTGAAAAAAATGAATATTTTTAACTTTTTGCTATAATAAATATCCCCCAAAAATATATATAAAAAAAAAAAATTTCCTCGGTTTAGGCCGATACGTATTCGTCTACATATTTTTCGTAAAAAAAATCGCAATAAACGTTTAGTGATTGGTTTGCGCAAAAGTTATATAGCTAGATTCAGGTAGATGGGCGCATCTTTGAGGCGACGTAGCGTGTTTACGCTACGCCGCCGTAAGTCAGAGAGGCAAGTGCTGTATTCACAAAGCACTTGCCTCCTAAGTTACGGTGGCGTAGCGTAAATGGGCCAGCCTAAGCGCGCCTAATTCAAATGAGGATGAGGGGGGCAGGTTAGCCTGTCTGACATCTCTTATCTAAGATCTTCTTACTTCCCCAATGAGAGCTGTTCTGTTTCAAGCATCGGTTGTACCTGTGACAAGCTTCTTGTAGACCCAGTCTGTAAGGATGTATGCAGCAGGTTGAATGATGACTTTAACAGACAGCTTACTCAATGAATAAAGACTCCAGAGGTGTTTTCCAATGCTTCTTTATGCTTCAAGGTAACAAGGATATAAACATAGAGGCTTTTCCATAGGTAAATTTCCAATGAAGATACACAGCTCCCACACTCTGCAGACTTTTCAAGCAACTAAGCAAAGATGGGGTTTAGAGCAGAAATGGTGGGTGGGAGCAACCAAACTAGTCAGAACAGCAGGGGGGTAAGGATCATACCAAATAACATAATAACATAACATGTAATAACTGCTAGACAGTAAAAGCTGCGTGACAGCACACTCCCCGCCTGGTATCATGAGATACCACTGTACTCTACATTGTTTTTCTTTTACATATTATTAACATTGCATACAGTAACATGCTATCTAGCCTTCTCAAGTCTAAAAGCTAGCTATATTAAAGGTCCTAAGTGGCTCCTTCACATAACACTGAATCAGAATTTTTGGAAGCAGGAATTATTAGGACTGTCTCTGTGACTGGTCTCAGGAAGGTTTTTGAAGCCCCATCCTTAACGATCCTGACTTCCACACTTCGGACTCTTCCATCATCACTGGTGATGGCCTTTGTAATAAGTCCAACCGGCCACTGAATTCGGTGAACTTGCTGGTCTTTTAGCAGGACCAGGTCCCCTTCCTTTAAGTTAGGCTTCTGAGTTTGCCACTTTTTACGTACTTGAAGAAGTGTGAGGTATTCCTTCCTCCATCTGTCCCAGAAACAATCTGCAAGGTATTGAACGTATCTCCACTGACGTTTATATATGTCCTTTTCATCGAAGATACCCTTTGGCGCTGGAATCTGTCCAATCTTCCGGCTCAATAATGTAGCTGGAGTTAAGATAGTCAGAGATTCTGGGTCTGTAGATACGGCAGTCAACGGTCTTGAGTTGATTATTGGGTTCAGTTTGAGTAGTGGGCTACTCTTTGAGACTGGTCTATTGCCTCTCAAGCATTTAATCTCTTCTGCAAAGACTTCTTCTTGCACAAGACGTATGACGAACAATTCTGCGTTCTCGTACTCTAGCGCATTGGGTGACTCCTTGCAAGTGTGCCATCCATGACAAGATGATGTCTGATTGGGCTTGCGGAAAGTCTGGGCAATATGTCTCAATCTTGCTATAGTCTTGACCAATCTTTTCCAAGAAGAGAAACGTTTAAAGCGTCTCGCTTCCAAGTTTCTTCTTGAGCAGATGTTGGAACTCAATGTTATCACTTCAGGGCGGATTTCTGGATCAGTATCTGGATCCACCAGGTGGAAATCGATATCTTCTTTTGAGTTTGTAGAAGACTGGTCCAATAAAAACTTGGGTCCTGAAAACCAAATGGTTTGCATGAGGACAACTGCTGACACTGACCTCGTTGCAATGTCTGCGGGATTCAAACCAGTCGGGACATAGTTCCATTGTTCAGGTCTACTGACTTTCCTTATTCGTTCTACCCTGTTAGCCATGTACACATAGAACCTCCTTGCGCTGTTGCATATGTAGCCAAGTACGACCTTGCTGTCGGTGTAGTACTTAACCTGATCAATTTCAGCATCCATTTCATTTTGCAGGAATTCTGCGACTTCGACGGCTAGGGTTGCGCCACACAATTCTAATCTTGGAATAGTGTGAGCAGGTTTTGGAGCTAACTTGGCTCTTCCTAGTAGAAAACCGACATTGGATCTCCCGGAGGGATCTATGATCTTGAGATAAGTCACAGCCGCTATAGCCTCGGTAGATGCATCGCAAAAGACGTGAATCTCTTTCCTCAGACTTCTTGAAGTTAAAGTGGGTGAATAGCAGCGTGGGATATTAAGTTCTTTTAGTACTTTCATGGAGTTTCTCCATTTCTCCCATTTAGGAAGCAGGTCTGGTGCTGGTTCAGCATGAAGGTTATCTAAAATCTTCTGCATAAATGCTAGAAGGTGCTCTTGCATCTCAGGTTTGTTACAGAGAGTCTTCTTAAGTGCAGCAAATCTGGTTAAAGCTTGTCCTCGATTGTTAGGGAGAGTAAGCCTTGGTACTCGGAAGGGTAATGGAGCTACCCAACTGTTGGAATTGTCCTTGAAGAACTCTTCATCCATAATCTTGATGAACTCCTTGTCTTCGACTGAAGGGGCAATCTTGTTGTCATCACAAGTAGTCTGGTGCACTGAATCGTCAAGGTCCTTCTGAGAAGTGAGCTTGCAGTTTATACCTTGGAGTGCTTGATATGGAACTTCGTTTTTAAAATCAAGTCTTTCCTTCACATAATAATGCAATGGACATTTCATCGACCGATAGGCAACATTGGTTTTGTAGGAAGCTACATCAGAGAGCTTGTGAGATTGGTCTAAACAGACTTCTCCTATTATCACCCATCCAAGATCAAGTTTCTGGGCCTGAGGAGCATCGTCTGGACCGTTACATAACTTTCTTATTTTATGGACTCTAGGAACGTCTCTCCCTAATAGAATCAAGATCTTAACATCCTTGTTAAGTGGTGGAATGTAGTCAGCAATGTGGCTTAAATGGGGGTGATGACATGCAGCCTCTGGTGTGGGGATTTCTTCTCTGTTGTTTGGTAGCTGATCACATTCGATTAGAGTTGGAAGAGGAAACTCTATGTCCTCATATTCTGATGCCACTATGAAGCCATGGGCTCTTCTTCCAGAAGTATTGATCTTTCTGGCACATGTCTGCAAGGTATAGGACCAGGCCTCTCCATGAATGTTGAATAGGTCAAAGAATTCTGGACTGGCCAATGAGCGATTGCTCTGATCATCGAGTATGGCATACATTTTTATGGAATTTTGTGGGCATCCTTCAGGAAAAACCCTTACAAGACATATCTTGCTACAAGACTTGCTATGAAGCCCTTCTCCACATACCTCTGTACACCTTGTGGTTACGGGGTTGGCGTGTTGCTCAGTTCTCTCCCCGCCATCATCTGATGTAGGCTTGGGGTTGCTGCTGGGTGAAGGTTTCCTTTTGAACAGGTCTGAATGAAGAGCATCCACATGTTTGGCACTGTTACACAGAGAACATCTGATGGTGATCTTACAGTCTCTTGCTAAATGATCGGAGGATGCACAACACTTGAAACAGATATTATGCTCTTTGAGAAATGACTTGCGTTCTTCAATAGGCTTGTCCTTAAATGCACGGCATTTGGAGAGAGAATGTGGCGCATTATGGATAGGACACTGTTGATTGAGATTGCTTGCCTTAATGCCTGTAGCCAAGACGTTGGATGCTACCTCTGTCTTCCTCACGGCAATTGGATACTTTAAATCCTTGAATTTACTGTTGGTGGCAATACCCCTTGAAGTGGTTAAAGGAGTGGTGGTTGCATCTGGATAGAAGAAGCTTGGGTCATTCTTGGATTTTGCAACCTTCCGCACGAACTCTGCAAAATAAGAAAAGGGAGGGAAGGAAACATGATGTTCATACTTATATTTTGATCCTACACTAGTCCACTTTCCCTGAAGATAACTAGGCAACCTTGCTACAATAGGATTCACGCCCTGAGCAGTGTCTAAATAGCTAAGACCTGGTAAACTAGGATCTAGCTTAGCAATTTCAAGTTCATGAAGGAGGTCCCCTAACTCTCTAAGCTTATGATTGTCCTTAACAGAGATCTTAGGAAAGTCATTTAGTCTCTGGAATAAGGCAGATTCAATGACTTCGGGACTCCCATAGTCTTGATCTAGACGTTCCCAGGCAGCATCAAGGCCTGCGTTAAAGTTATAGATGTAAACAGATTTAAGTCTCTTTACTTGTTCTGAAGATTGTCGCCCCGAATACCTTATTAGTAAATCGAGTTCTGCTTGAGGTTCAACGGGCAAGCTCTTGATTACCGCCTTAAATGTAGATCTCCAACTCCTGTAGTTCTCTGGGCGGTCATCAAATTTATACAGTCCAGTTGTGATCAATTCTTGTAAAGCCATACTTTTGCTGAGCTCCGTAGCGTTGATGCTTTCAGTTTTTATAGCCACCGGGGATACTGATGGTGTGCCGACTTGAGCCATGGTTGGTATCTGAAGTTGGCTGGTTGGTGGAGCGAAAGGTGTTGCAGATGGGTTCAATCTAGGTAAGGGTCTGATGTCTGAAGGTCTCTGAGCATTTGAAGTTGAAGAGAACTGTATCACAGGGGTCATAGAGTTCATCCTGTAGTCTTTTGCTGTACCCTTGTAATCTCTATTCGCATAGGGTTGCGGTGGCACGTGAGCCGCGTAGGTTGACTCACTTGATTTTGTGACATGCGGTAGTTGCGGAGTGTCTCTGATAGCAGGTGTGTCTAGTTGACCAGCTTGATTTTGTGACACGTTGCCTTCTGGTCCACATGCTGGATGATTATGAGAAAAATCTCCAACTGTAGGTGGGACTGTGATGTCGTGGTTCTGGCTTAAGACGAACTGTAGGGTCCTTTCAATGGGGTCTTGACAAGCAGCCAAGCTGGGACAAGCTGCTCCTTCTTCTTCCAATAGGGCTTGTTCCAAGACGGATAATTCCGCCAATGCTACTTCCTTTTCTTTACTCTTCTGAAGGATTTCTAGCTGAGCCTCTAGCTGAGCCTCTGTTTCTGCTTGAATGCGTTTAGCTTCTGCTTTGATGGCGGCTTCTCTTTCAGAGCAGGCGGCTTGAACCTGGGCTGCTGCGACCTTCTGGCGAGCTTTGACTATTTGGTCGCTCAGCGTTGACCTTACAGAGCAGGACCGCAGTGACTTAGAAGAGGATTTATAATAGGAGCGGGCAGATCTAGAAGATTTTCCTGAGTGTCTGAAAGAAGCAGATTTACAGGATGTAGTTTCATGTAGCTGTGCTAATCTACCTTCTATCTGTGCCTTTGCTACAAGATATGTGCTATGCCTCTGCTGGTCAGTAGAAGTAAAGTCCTTTAATTCCACTGCCGCTTCCTCTATGCTGTAATGTGACAATAGGGAATAGAACTTTTCAGAAAGTCTTTTATAATTCTCAAATGCCTTCTTAACCCTTGAGAGAGCAGTGTTCAATTGCTCAGGATTGTTGCTAGTTTCATTAGCGGTTTTTATACAACTTAAAGTCTTATGCCATAATGCAGTCAGGTTACTAGATGTTTCTTCCTTACTTTCTTCATAAACCTCTTTTGCCTTCAAGGATGGATGAGGGCCTCTAGCGGGACGAGCAGAATGAAGTAAGGAGTCTGCTTTATCTTGGTTAAATGCAGGTGACTCCGTGGGATCTCTATCAGACATAATGACAAGTGCTGTAGTTTTGGTGTCTTGTTACAAATCTGCCAGAGCTAAGCTCTGTAGTGACTTCTGATATTAGGCAGATTGAACTGAGGAGCTGGATATTTGTGACATCTAGTGCTGCAACTGTTTCAGACTGGATGGCTCAGCTCACTATCACTTTATACAGGCAGGAATACACAGTTATTTCAGTAGATTCAGGTATTGGATTCACAACCAAAAACAGCTTGACAATGATAAATCCTAGGGACTTGATGAAGCTATGATACAGTCTTTGAGCAGTTCAAAAGGTACTTATTGCTCTCCAATAAAGGCAAAAGTCCCTGGCAGTGAACAGTTATGGAGCATTCAGTAGAAGGCTGGCTTCATACGCAGAGTAATGCTTCCGGTGGCTGCAGCAGTCACACTCAGGCCTAACTCTCAGTGCACAGCCTGAGGATGGTATCCTGTGTTAGGATGTTTGTTCTTCACACACACATGTGGTTACTCACGTTTCTGAAGCTGCAGAGATAGCTGTGTGATGGATTCTTCTGGAAATTTACTGGAAATTTACTGTTCTGTTTCAAGCATCGGTTGTACCTGTGACAAGCTTCTTGTAGACCCAGTCTGTAAGGATGTATGCAGCAGGTTGAATGATGACTTTAACAGACAGCTTACTCAATGAATAAAGACTCCAGAGGTGTTTTCCAATGCTTCTTTATGCTTCAAGGTAACAAGGATATAAACATAGAGGCTTTTCCATAGGTACATTTCCAATGAAGATACACAGCTCCCACACTCTGCAGACTTTTCAAGCAACTAAGCAAAGATGGGGTTTAGAGCAGAAATGGTGGGTGGGAGCAACCAAACTAGTCAGAACAGCAGGGGGTAAGGATCATACCAAATAACATAATAACATAACATGTAATAACTGCTAGACAGTAAAAGCTGCGTGACAGCACAAGAGCTGCTGTATATGGTGAGCAGGAAGCAGTAATCGGGACTGCAATGTACTCATCTCTTCCTGCTCCGCCCACCTGTAGTGGAGCTCTTACTGTGACTCGGCCAGCCACACTAACAGGAGATCAAAAAGGGGCTGCCTCAAAGAGGAGTTCAGCAATCAGGAAGGACGCGTCCTCCACTTTCTTTTGATGCAGGCTGGAGGAGCAACATGGAGCTTAGGAAACTCTTCTGCCTGCTAACAACCCGCCTCCTCCCTCACACCGCCCATGGCACCCACCCCTTCCGCCCACCCCTTGTACCGGCCCTGTATATATATATATATATATATAGAGAGTGAGAGAGAGATTTTATATACACTGTATATACCATCCTGTACATCCATATACCGCTCTTTTATATCACCCTATTCATCCATATACCTATCTTATATCCCATCCTGTAAATCCATATACCTCTCTTTTATACCAACCAGTAAATCCATACATGTCTCTTATATACGATCTTAAACATCCATATACCATCCTGTACATCCATACGCCTCTCTTATATACCATTCTGTAATCCATATACCTCTCATATACCATCCTGCACATCCATATTGCTCTCCTATATACCATTCAGTACATCCATGACATCTCCTATATTCATCCATGTACCTCTGTTCAGAGTTGTTCCATGAAAATCAGTGGACCTGTGTGAAAGATCAAAAGTTGGGCCCCATTGCTTTAGTGTGCTTAGTGTGGTGTGGACGTGGGTTTCTTTGTGCAAGGGGCTTAAAGACTAAGTAAACCCTAATGTGTTTTACTTCCTCTTTTTTCCCCTGCAAAGTAAAAGCATGCGATGCGACACATACTAGCCCATTATGTTGCACTTACCTGCAAACAAAGCCCGCGATGTTCCTGCTGGTGGTCACATCCATCTTCACCCCTCTTCCTTCTGGGGCTGTGGACTCTGGCTCTGTAACTGGCTGGAGTTGCGTGACGTCACGGCATGGGCCCTTTTGAAACGGCATGATCATGCCCCTTGTTCAGTGTACATGCGCCGATGATGTTAGCGCAAGGTTATATGGTAAATATCTACTTAACCTGCACAGTTTAGGAGATATTTTCAGTTACTACAGGTTAGCCTTATTATAGGCTTACCTGTAGGAAAAAGTGGTGTTATTAAGAAAGTGTATTTTTTCCCCAAAAATTGCGCTTCTAAGACCGCTGCGCAAATACGGTGTGACATAAAGTATTGCAACGACCACCATTTTATTCTCCAAGGTGTCTGAAAAAATATATATAATGTTTGGAGGTTCTAAGTAATTTTTTAACCAAAAAAATATTTTAACTTGTAAAACCAGGTCTTAAAAATAGGCTTGGTCCTTAACTAGTTAATGTACTTCTTTTGCAAAAATTTAAAAAGTGTTTCATCGATTCTACACACACTCCCCTCACTGTCCTCGTGGCTGTTTGAAAACACTGCTCCATTACTTCTGCCTTACTTCCTGGACAGACTTTAGCTCATGACACAGGAAGGAGTTGACCAGCGGACCTCATCATTCTGCATCATCAACCCTCAGCTGGTCAACTTCTTCCTGTATCATGGCCTAAAAATGTTCCAGGAAGTAAGGCAGAACTAATGTTGCAGTGTTTTCAAACAGCCTTGAGGACAGTGAGGTAAGTGTGTGTAAAATAAATGGAAAGGTTTTTTATTTTTGCAAACTAAATACATTAATGCTATATTGGTACATAGGGGAGCTGGAATTTAAAAAAAATAAAATAAAAAAGTAAACAAAGGTGAACTTATCCTTTAAGGGAGATTTGCATTCACTTTCCCAATGAAACCAGGGAAAAAATGAAGAGAAAATATTTTAGTGGGACAGTAGGCCATACTAATAAATGCCAGACAAAAGTGTTAACCTTATTCCAGTCCTCAGAACAGAGTGTTCCTGTTGCTGTCTTTACACCCACTGTATAGCCTTTAAGGACTTCCTGTCTGTCTGATCCCTGTCAACCAAACAGGAAGTAAGAATAAACCTCCTTAGTGGAATAAGAAGCAGTATAAACCTAAGAAAGGTTCCAGGTCCCCCTCACTCTTGAAGGTTTTGGCTGGATTTTGGCTTTAAAAGAGTAAAACAAATAACTGCTGAATACCATAGAGAATTTGCAATGATTTCTATTTGTCTACTTTATGAATATTTGTCCAGGAGAAACATTTAATATACCTAAATTTCTAAATTTTAAACCTCTCCTGTCCTGTCCATGTGAAAAAAAAGCTTGAGGAAAAATACTGTATTTTATGAGTGATAGTCTCTAAGTGAGGCTTATCCTGGAGCAGTGATTCATAATGATCTGTGCAGTTTAGCTATGAATCACTCAGACTGGGAGCAATACGCTTAAGGTTAAGCCCGACATGGCTGACCAGTTAAGTAGTAATTTTCAATCAGGGAGCTTATTCACTTACATTACTACATTTTCAAATCTACTCCACACTGCAACTTGCTGTAATTATTGGTGAAAGCCACAGATTTGAGCTGTATGTTTGATTATACATGATAGAGGCGGATACAACACTTACCAAAGTTAAATGACTATGTGATTTTTCCAGTGCATTCTCTCAATCTTAGTACGAATCACCAATTATGCTGTAATACCCCACTAAATGGTTACATTTAATGTCCTTCGCTAATGTTGTAGTTATGTAAATTATTGTTTACAGAACATTTTATGAGAATAGTAATCAATGTAATTTCCCAGTAGTAAATGTAATATGTTCCAAAGCTGCTGAAAGATAGATCTCATCTAAATCCTTCCATATAATATACATGTTTAACAATAGTTATTCTTCAAGTATCCTATATAGATATTTAGTTCCTTACTGCTAAACTACTTGAGCAACTTCAGGGAAATGTAACTCTTCAGCAGTCTGTGCAGTTTTTTGTGAAGTTCAATTTTTTTTGTTATTCAAAATTAATGCAATAGTTTAGGACAAAAAACCTTTAGTAAAAATACACTAAAGTTTATTTTCGTGTGCACAAACTCAATATATTACTCTATTTTTTTGGTAAAATATAAAACATGAGGTTGAGTAAATAGATACCAATTGTGTTGCCTTAATCCCCTTGGCGGTAAACCCGAGCTTGACTTGGGGTTGGTTTTCCATGTTAGGATCGGTATCCCCGAGTCACGCTCGGGGTGGACGTGCAGAGTGTGCAGCGGCGCGGCTTACCTTCTCGCTGGATCCACAGGCAAGTTACTTACCTTGTCCCTGGATCCAGCGATGCCTCCACGCTGTGTGAGCGAGCGGGTCCTCCTCGCTCGATTCACAGTGTCCCCGTGTGCCGCCGATCTCCGTTCCCTGCGACGTTACGACGCACGGGAGCGGAGATCGGCGCCAAATTCAAAAAAGTAAACAAACACATTACATACAGTACACTGTAATCTTATAGATTACAGTACTGTATGTAAAAAATACACATCCCCCTTGTCCCTAGTGGTCTGCCCAGTGCCCTACATGTACTTTTATATAATAAAAAATGTTCTTTCTACCTAAAAACTGTAGATTGTCCAAAAGTGTCCCTTTATGTCAAAAATGGTTTTAGATCAGCTAGAAAACAACGATAATAAATTATAATCACTTGCAGAAATGTGCGATAGCGATTTGTGGGGAAATTTGTCATAAAAAAAAAAAATAATGACAGCGACAATTCTGCAACTGAGCAAATTTCAGTGATTTTGAGTTGATTACATTATTGAATAATTTTTATTGTAATTATATTATTATTTGTTATAATTATTTATTATATTATAATTTATAATTTTGTTTTAAAAAAAAATCATACCCGGGATGCCTACAAGACTCTTGCTTGGTCAGATTTAAGTGAGTTATTTCTAAAAATTACAGGCCTACAGTATAAAACGCCAAATTTCCTTGCAAAATAATTGTACCGCTTTTGGTACGTAATTCCAGACAGAATCATACCGCCAGGGAGGTTAAAATGCCTTAAAATTGTGTGTGCCCAAGAAACTTCTACATACTTACCCAAAATTATCCATAGACTACGTAGACTTTACCCACTTGACACCTGTGGAAGATTTAGCCCTTTATGACCGGGCCATTTTTTTTACGAATCATCACTGCGTTACTTTAACTGACAATTGTGCAGTCATGCGACACTGTACCAACACTGTATCCTGGCCCCCAGGCCTAGGGCAGCACTTTGCAGGGGGGAAGCACAGAAAGAGTCCCCGCCGGCTTGTGCTACACTGTTAGTGTAAAGCGAGTTGCTTCTAATTTTGACTGTCCTATCATCCTGGACCACAAACCTTCCTCCCTGTTCTGCATGTTTTCTGCTGCACCATTGGCATGGTTATATCTTCTTAGTCCTCTCCATCAAATTATCAGAAATTTGTGCTTAAAGTAGAACTATAGGCAACACTTTTTTTTTATTTTGGATAGAGTAAGGGAGGGTTATAGCCCCTGTCAGTTCATTTTTTTACCACCCCTGTCCCATTGCAGAGATTTCCCTTCACTTCCTGCCCCATAGCCAGCAGGAAGTGAGAGAAAATCTATGCAAATTAAGGGAATCCATTGCCCCCCCCCCCCCCAGGCCCCAAGAACTAGTGTCCCTACTCAAAAATGTCAGGGCGGGTCGTAAACAGAAAGTGGTGTGGGCTTTGACAGGAAGGGTGGGCCATATTTTAATTAGGAGGTCACGCGTTTAGTCAGGCCTAGGGCAGCACAAAACCTAAATACATACTGCACTGTACCCAAATTAAATGTATGTCCTTTTTTTTTTTTACCCACATATAGAGCTTTCTTTTGGTGGTATTTGATTACCGCTGCATTTAAAATTTTTTGCACTATAAATAAATACCGAAATCAAATTACTTCATCAATTTAGGCCAATATGTGTTCTGATATATATTTTTTTTAACAGAAAATGTTATTTATGTCCAACAGAAGATGAGTTATCAGGTATAGTACATACAACATTAAGTGTTAGATAGTAACATGTGTTACAGCAATTTACATAGCACGAAATTAAAGAAGTACATTACAATCGGTATTAGTACAATCAATGTTACAAAATCCTCTGTCGGATGGGAAATGGGAAGTGTAGGAACTGATTTAGCCCAGGTTCACACTGGGTACGATTTGCTTCGATTTGAGATGCGATTTCACATGTGAAATCGCATCTCAAATCGGCGGCATTTGCAATTGTCGGCAATGGCACCGTCCTAATAGTTGCGACGCCGCATCTGCGGCGCTGCACCGATTTCAAAAAGTAGTTCCTGTACTACTTTTTGCGATTTCGGGCCGTGATTTACATAGACATCTGTGCAGAAACCTGCACAGATGTCTCTTAAATCGTGTCCGAAATCGGGACTGCCAGCGGGAGTGAAGCCGTGTGAGTTCAGCTGAACTCGCACGGCTTCACTCCCGCAGCCCAGTGTGAACCAGGGTTTAAGTATACAGTTGTTCCTTTCGGCTTTATACGTGTCTCGTATTCAGGAACACATTGTTCATGTATTTCCCCCAGCGGGGGGGAGGCCCCAGACATATTGCAGCCAAGTCTCCACACCTGAGGGTGACACCCGTGCAAGGGAATCCCAGGCACCAACAGCCCCCCAACTGGTCCGAGGCCATGTGTGGTTCCATCATAAATTGAGTTGGCTATCAGCTTTTGACCCAGGCACCCCATATACATGTACATAGATTGGTTTGCGCAAAAGTTATAGCGTCTACAAACTTTGGGATATTTTTATTTCTTTATTTTACTAATAATGGCAGCGATCAGCGACTTATAGCGGGACTGAGATATTGTGGCAGACAAATTGGACATTGACTGACACTTTTGACACTTTTTGGGGACCAATGACATTAATACAGTGATCAGTGCCAAACAATATGCACAGTCACTGTACTAATGACACTGCAGCAGGGGCGATCAAAGGGTTAAACGGGTGCCTAGCCAGTGTTTTACTGTAGTAGGGGGAGGTGCTGTTACTAGTGGAAGAAATGAATTAATGTCCCTGCTTACAGAGACACAGGATCTATACCTTCCCTACTGACAGAATGGCAATCGGTCTTATTTATATATTGTCTTTCTCCCTCTGTACCGAAGCATTGGGGGGTGCAGGTGGACATCGAGTCTGCCGTACTCACCGATCAGCTCCCATTGTGTATAATCACAGCAAGAGCGTCCCGTTGGAGGCCCGGGCGAGTGCCCCAGACCTGGAAGTGCAGGATCACATACTAGGTACAAGATTCTGCACAGCAGAGCCGCCTTGCTGCCATATATGAAAGTTATATGGCCAACAAACTGTTGAAGGCCCTTACAGGTCATTGGTTTAGAGTTAACCGTGAATATTTCTTTCTCTTTGGGGTGTGTAGCGATATATAACTTCTGCAACACAATTGTTGTTTACATTTGTAGCTGCACATAATGCATAAGTTTACATATATATATATATGTTTGTGTATGTGGAGGTGGGGAAGGAGGGCTTTACATTTTTTTTCACATATCAAATTTATTTATTTTACTTTTTTTACATAATTGTATTGCTATCACATAGGGGGGCAGTAGCTTCCTCTGTAATAGCATTTTTACAGTGACAGGTTCTGTTTATTGAGTCAACAGGGGTCTATTAGACACCTGATGAATTCCATGCACTCCACTGCAGCTAATGGAGCACAGATCATGCTCCATTACCTGCCTACCTGAACAACATTGCTGGGAATGACAGTCCTAAACCAGGAAGTGACATAATACACATTACTTTCTGGTTCATTCACTGGAGGGAGGATCAGCGAATAAAAGTTGACTTTGGGGGTGGTTTGGGAAGGGAGGTGGTCTATTGTGGTGCCTGTGGAAATGATCCAGTGGCTTTACAAGTGCTCAAATCAATTCCAGATAAAGCTGACAGTCAGGTAAGAAGGTACACACACACATTTCCAGTGGCTGAACTCACCGGGGGTGTGTGTAAAAGCCACTGCTGCCACTATTGTAAGCCTTACATCAGTGTCAGGCAGTGAACCGGTTAAACCCTTGTTGGTAGCCACCTCCTTTTCAACATATTATTATTACTGTATTGAAACTAAGGTGATTGCCAGAGAGAGGTTTATTAATAGCAGAGGATTAATTTCCTCCATTAACTATTAGGATAACCTTGTTATAAAGTAAGCCAGTTGCAAAATACAAACTGATTTTATTTTATTGTATTGACCCTGCCTTGAACAGTAATTTCTCTAGCCTAACTTTGGTGTTACAGCTAGTCTGTAGTCAGCCAGTGCTTGGATTGTTATAATTTTGCTTAGGCTATTGTTTACTTGCATCTTGAGGAGAAACTTCACTACTGAAAAGTGTCCTAAATAGCTGGGTAGAGACTACTGCTGGTGGACATTTCAGGAAGTTAGAGCTGCTCACTCTAGAGCTGGGGTTGTCACCCCCCATTGTGGGCCACATCAGCATTATGGTTGCCCTCAAAGGGCTGGTTGTATCTGCCATGGTGTTCTGTGGATAATACCAGTGGTGTGTGACCCTCCTTTTCACCTGGCATGGAATTGTATTATTCTAATATTAATTATAAACAGATGTCCAGAGCATCATCCTCCCCCGCCCCCCCCCTATATCAGATGTCAAGAGCATCCCCACCATCATAAGTCAAGAGTCCCCCAACATCCCGTATATCACAGTGCACCCCCTTACTTGGGCTGCTGATGGAAAGAAGCTGAGAAGCAGAAAGTGCAGTGTCTGGAGAAGAACCAAATGAGGTCTTGAGTCACCTGCCAGAGTCTGCTGAAGGTTGAGACCAGAGGAGGCAGAGACAATGGGTACTGTGGCTTTACAGAGAGGTGCAGGATCCATAGGACACGTTCTGTCCTCCTCTGTGCTGCTGACTGAGACAATGTGGGGGCAAAGATGAGGGAGGTGTCACAGCTGCAAGAGAGGTGCAAGGGCCACATGAAATGGCCTGGAGGGCCCAGGGTACTTGTGTTTGACTGGTGCCCAATTTATTTCACTCTGCAAAAGATTCCTTCCTGAGATGTGAAATGATAGGTCATCAAGCTACCTGAGGGTCCCACTATACTGCTCAGGGGTTGGGGAGTGCTACATTTTTAAGTGATAATAGTCACCCAACACATGGCATGGTTTTGTCAGTATTTTTTCACTGCTGTGATCCCATAACATGCCTTGCATGATCTGAGCATGCTGGGCATTGTGGAATAAGCTTGGAAAGGTTCTTCATATGTTCTTCAGAACTCACACCTGAGTTCAGGGCAGCTCAGGAAGTATGCAGATATTTACACTCCACTTTCTTGTAGTTAGTACTAACATACCAAATAGTACCGATAAGCCAAAACAGCAATGAGCAAGCTGAACACATTGGAGACCATGGGGTTGATTTACTAAAACTGGAGAGTGCAAAATCTGGTGCAGATCTGCATAGAAACCAAACAGCTTCCAGGTTTTTTTGTCAAAGCGTAATTGAACAAGATGAATTTAGAAGCTGATTGGCTACCATGCACAGCTGCACCTGATTTTGCACACTCCAGTTTTAATAAAGCAACTCAGTGTTACAATGACATACCATTAGCAGGTTCTGCCTCTGTCCAATCAAGGTATGGCTCATAAAAAGATAAATCCTATGGGAAGGTGGTGTCTAAGCACCAAGCAGTTGGAATACTGAAAAGAAACATATGGTTTGTGGGCCCTAGAGTGCAAAGGCAATACAAAAATTGTTGAACACTTACCGGACTAGCCAGCGGGAGAACCCAGTAATCTATTTCCAACATTTAGATTAAAAATGGGGCACCCAATTGAATGGATTTTTAAAGTGTTTGTATGGTGCTGGGAGACACTAAAGACACTGTACAGTATGTGCAAAACCTGTGGTACATTACACTACGTAATAAAATTATTTTACTGTTGAATTTTTGCTTGAACATTATACAAGACATTTTGCTCACTCCCTCACTCTGATGGCAGAAATTACCATATTCTTTGGGTGAAATACCATTTTGTTCTAACAATATTTTAAATTTCTTAAATTGTATATTTAAAAGAGAAGTATGTTTTAATTTAGAGTCATACTTACCTAGGTGGATGTAGCATCAGTCCGATGCTGCATATGTCCCCCTTTGGCTCTAAGTCTGAGAACCGAGCAATCAAACACCACCAATCGTTCGGTTCTCAGGGTTCCATGGGCAATGAGCCGGTGATTGTCAGTCACCACTGTCTTCTCTGCCTCTCCAATGCTCACTGGAATGCTGGGCTGTGGAGGGAGCAGGGGCGACCATCTCAGGCTCTCAGTGGCTCACTAAAAGGCTGAGTCGGGTGCTTGCCAAGGCATGTAGGAAGATACTGACCATATGGTCGCAATCTTTTCTGAGCCTGGACTGGCTCTGTGACATCAGCCAACAGCGAGTTTCAGCCTGCTGTCTGCTGAAAACGGGTCACAGGAGTGCAGAATGGACTGCACTCCTGTGATCCACAGGAGAATTATGCCGCATACACACGATCATTTTTTGTGTTGTAAAAAACAAAGTTTTTTAAAAATGTAATTTAAAATGATCGTGTGTGGGCTTCAGAGCATTTTTCGGGTTCTGAAAAACAACATTTTTTTTTTGAATATGCTCTGTTTTTAACGACTTTTTAAACTATGTCGTTTTTTTGGGTTGTAAAAAATGATCCTGTGTGGGCTTTAACGACGTGAAAAACCCGCACATGCTCAGAAGCAAGTTATGAGACGAGAGTGCTCGTTCTGGTAAAACTACCGTTCATAATTGTTGTGGAAATTTAAAGATGTATTTATTATGTATTGTCATAGTGTCAGCCATGGTTGGTTCTCCCTCAGCCCGCTCTAGAAAGCTGACTGGGGCAGACAGACTGGTTGAGATACACTTCCTGATTTGGAGGGGGGTGTCGGCCGGCGAAAGGGCCCCTGTGTGAAGCACAGATATTCGCCTTCTGGGTGCGTCCGCTCTGCAAGAGTATTGTCAATTTAGCTGGTGTGCGCTCCTGTCATCTCTCAGTACCTGATCAACACTGTTTTGTGATGTGCGCCTACACCTGCAGATAAGCTCCTCTCATCGGGAACTGTATCCTATTGTTGTTGATTAATAATGTATCGTATCGTGTTATTATATTGTTGTATTATATTGTTATTGAATATTACTGTATTGAATCCCTGTTGGAAGGGGTTATCTGTGCTGCCAAATCAATATATGGGCATCTGTTGTATCGAGCCCACATGCTGTGACATCACTTCCCATGGAGGAGGTCACATGCTGTGTCATCACTTCCTATGGTCACATGCTGTGATCTCCTCCAATCAGATGTGGTCTGTGAAGCCTATTGTGTTAATAAAACTGCCTGTGAGGGCGTTGGCAAACAAGTGGAGACTGGGAGCTAGGATGGAATGAAAACAAGCTGGTGTGAGGTCTCTTGACTTGAATGTATGGCAGGGAATGGATGGTGAGTGAATCTATTTAGCTTAAATATGGGTTATTTCATTAAGACTGAGTATGTGCTTCTAAGCACAGGGCAAAATGGTGGTATGCTCTGCGTACAGCCAATTTTGTCATTACATAATGGAGTAAGCACATTCATCAATCTGTAACAGACAGAAAAGCTTTGCTAGAGCATTTTTTTTTCACTATCGTGTGTAGGCAACGTCGTTTTAATGAGGAAGTTGAAAAAAACGTTGTTTTTTCTAGAGGCTGACAAACTTCATTTTTTACAACCCGAATAATTGTCTTGTGTACGCGGCATTACAGCCAAATGAGCTTTGTTTGCACTTCTCCTTAAATGTAACATCTTTTTGGTATACAGTATATTAGTGAACTATTACCCCAAACCTCATTTTTAATAAATTTAATTAACGTTGTTTACATTCATTGTTTTTATCTTGTGATGTCAAACCATATCTAAATCAGATATTATTAACAGAATGTAGTATACATAAGAAAGGTTTGTGTGGTGACTCACCAAACACTAGGATCCTAGATGCAGGTGGTAAGCTTTGATATTTTGGCCCGGAAGATCACAACCTTAACAACATGGTATAGATTTACAACCTTAATAATCTGGTCTTTTGATTTACAATCCTAATAACCTAATGCTTTAATTATGTACACATTTCATGAAATAATGCAGACCTATTTCCTGCAAACAAGGCTTCCTTGTTTTTTTATACTTTAGTAAGGAAAGAGTAAGGAATATCTGCCAGCTCAGACACTATGGCAGCTGCTGCAGAGTACTTTACCTATAGCAGCAGCATTTTGAATACTGTATATACATGGTGTGGTTTCCTGGTTGGCCTCAGGAGTTGCCTCTCTTGGTGTCTATTATTACTATTTTAATACAGGATTTATATAATGCCAACAGTTTACGCAGCGCTTTACAACATAGGGGCAGACAGTACAGTTACAATACAATTCAATACAGGAGGGATCAGATGGCCTTGATCGTTAGAGCTTACAATCTAAAAGGGAGGGTCAAGTGGAACAAAAAGCAATAGATGTGGGGGATGATCAGATGGAGAAAATTAAAATACAATTATTAGGTATGGGTAGGATAGGCTTCTCTGAAGAGGAGGGTTTTC
This sequence comes from Rana temporaria, assembly GCF_905171775.1. Lineage (NCBI taxonomy): Eukaryota > Metazoa > Chordata > Amphibia > Anura > Ranidae > Rana > Rana temporaria. The sequence goes on from NC_053492.1 coordinate 283,920,094, forward strand.
AGGGATCGTCTAAAAGCTAATAGAGTAGGAGATATTGGGGTAAAGAGTTACATAGGATTGGAGAGCCTCAGGAAAAGTCCTGGAGGTGAGCATGGCAGGAGGTGATGAGGGAGCTAGAGAGCAGGAGGTCTTGAGAAGAACGAAGAGAACAATTTGGTTGGTATTTTGAGTCTAGGTCAGTGATGTAGCTGGGGGCAGAGTTGTGGATGGCTTTGTAAGTAGTTGTTAGTATTTTATATTTAATTTTTTGGATGAGCGGAAGCCAGTGGAGGGATTGACAGAGAGGAGTAGCAGACACAGAGCAATAAGGTAAGGTGGATGAGTCTGGCAGCAGCATTCATGATGGATTTAAGGGGGGATATACTATGTAGAGGTAAGCCAATGAGGAGGGAGTTGCAGTAGTCGAGGCGAGAGATGACCAGGGAGTGAATTAAGAGATTTGTTGTGTCATTGGTTAGAAAGGGGCATATTTTGGAGATGTTGCGGAGGTTGAGGCAGCGAGATTTGGACAGTGATTGGATATGGGGCTTAAAGGAGAGTTCAGAGACCAGGACTGCACCTAGGACCTTGGCATGTGGGGATGGGTTTATTGTTGTGCCATCAATATTGACGGAGAGATTAGGGGATAAGGCACATGGGGGAGGAAAAATTATAAGTTTGGTTTTGGATAGATTAAGTTTGAGTAAGTGGTGAAGCATCCAGACTGATATATCTGATAGTAAATTAGTGATACGTGAGGAGACTGAAGGAGTGAGCTGATGGGTAGAGAAATAGATTTGGGTGTCATCAGCATAGAGGTGGTATTAGCGTAAAATGAAGGATGGATGGCCGCACTCCAAACCAAACAGGTTGTCTTTATTTAAACGAACAGCAAAAACATACCAGATCACAGCAACAGAAACAGGAGGATAACCGACGTTTTGCACTGACTTAGTGCTTATTCATGGCATAGAGGTGGTATTGGAAGCCATGGGAGGCTATCAGCTGACCCAGGGAGGAGGCGTAGATTGAAAATAGGAAAGGTCCAAGAACCTTGGGGGACCCCAACACAGAAAGGAAGAGGAAAGAAGAAGTAGAAATGTAAGTAATGCTAAAGGTGCGAAGAGCAGCGAAGAGTACAGTCTTGGAGACCAAAGGCATGACGTTTTCTAAGGAAGAGAGGGTGGTCAACTGTATCAAAGGCAACAGAGAGGTCGAGGAGTAGTACAGAATAACATTCATTGGTTTTGGCTCTTAGTAGATAATTTGTTAGTTTTAGGAGAGCAGTTTCTGTGGAGTGTTGAGGACGAAATCCAGACTGAAGGCTATTATCAGCAAGGTGGTCACTCAGACGTTAAAAAAGTTTGGATAAAAAGGGGAGCAAGGAGATGAGGTGTAGTTTGTTAAGTTTGGATTGGTCCAATGAGGGCTTTTTAAGTATGGTGCTATTACCAGCAAAGGGAGAGGCTTGGAGTAACAGGACATATTGCAGGCCCAGGTGTAATGAGACAGCCCACATGACAGTAAAGGTTAAACACTGAGAGTACTAAAGGTTCAAGGGGGAGTCAAGTCTGTCAGATGTTATAAGTTCCATTGGTAAAGACCTAAACATCGTCATGAGTCATGACAGAGGTTGTTGTCAAGGTTAATATAAATCCAATATTAAGCCAAACAGAGAACAGTTGAGGTCAGAGGTAACAACAAGATCAGGGCAGACAGAGTTCAAGAGAAGTCAGGAAAAACAGGGTCAGCCATTAGGTCAATCCAAAAGAGCCAATACAGTCATACACAGGAGCTAAGTGCTACAATAGCTTATGATGTCCTTTTAAAGGGAGATTAAGCAAACAGGAGGTGTGCTAATGCCCATCAGCCAAGTGTGTGCATGCTTAGCTCTCTCAACCTATGTGAACAGTTAAATAGAGCAAGATTGCATGTGCTGGGAAGATAAAGAGCCGAAGGCTCATGGAAGCCCTTGGAAAAAAACAAGATGCGCTACACATAATACAATATAAACAAGTATCCATAATCTAATGAAATAAATCATCCGTGAATAATTGTGGAATGTGAATGGACAGCAAATATTCAAAAACAGTCCTTAGTGAAAACAAAAAGAGTCCTTTCACCAGTGATTATGAAAAGAAAAATCCGTATTGATAAGTGACAATCCAAAAGAAGAGAAGACCTCCACCAAACGAGTATTGAATCTGCTTACCAGATTCCCGGTGGTCTCTTAGTTAAAAGAAGACCCCAGGTAGCATGAAGATTTTAAACTCTGCAGAGTCAAAGCTTGAAGGGCAATCAGGCAAACGATCTCGGTTGCACTCCAGTGTTAGGCGATACGGTGACCATACAACATAGAAGATATAGGAGGCCACAATAGTGTAAATCCGTAAAGAATTATTTTATTTAAAAGTTAGTAACAAAAACGCACTTACAATTTAGTAGTGTTTAACAGGCTTATCAAGTAAAGCTCCGGCCGGAAGCAGACAAAACAGCCCATCAAATGGTGTGGAAAGTATGCAGACAACGGGGGGTGATACCGATGTGAAAGCACGTTCCGCCCGACCTGGTTTCGCGACAAATCGCTTCCTCTGGGGCCCCAGAGGAAGCGATTTGTCGCGAAACCAGGTCGGGCGGAACGTGCTTTCACATCGGTATCACCCCCCGTTGTCTGCATACTTTCCACACCATTTGATGGGCTGTTTTGTCTGCTTCCGGCCGGAGCTTTACTTGATAAGCCTGTTAAACACTACTAAATTGTAAGTGCGTTTTTGTTACTAACTTTTAAATAAAATAATTCTTTACGGATTTACACTATTGTGGCCTCCTATATCTTCTATGTTGTATGGTCACCGTATCCCCTAACACTGGAGTGCAACCGAGATCGTTTGCCTGATTGCCCTTCAAGCTTTGACTCTGCAGAGTTTAAAATCTTCATGCTACCTGGGGTCTTCTTTTAACTAAGAGACCACCGGGAATCTGGTAAGCAGATTCAATACTTGTTTGGTGGAGGTCTTCTCTTCTTTTGGATTGTCACTTATCAATACGGATTTTTCTTTTCATAATCACTGGTGAAAGGACTCTTTTTGTTTTCACTAAGGACTGTTTTTGAATATTTGCTGTCCATTCACATTCCACAATTATTCACGGATGATTTATTTCATTAGATTATGGATACTTGTTTATATTGTATTATGTGTAGCGCATCTTGTTTTTTTCCATATGTTTCACTGTTTGTATATATCCAGTAAGACGCAGCTTCACTTGTATCACATTTGATTGCCACTCAGTAGTAGTCACTTTTTATCACCTAATTTATTAGCGCGGTTGCTTTCCTATTTTTTCTCTACTCATGGAAGCCCTTGCCTGAGGAAGTATCAGTAGCAGGTAAATAACCTAGGGCAGTGATGGCGAACCTTGGCACCCCAGATGTTTTGGAACTACATTTCCCATGATGCTCAACTACACTGCACAATGCATGAGCATCATGGGAAATGTAGTTCCAAAACATCTGGGGTGCCAAGGTTCGCCATCACTGACCTAGGGAAACTAAAGGAATAGCAGCAGAAGTCTCAGGACAAGGGCTGGCAGAGGAAGCTTGCAAAGAGGAGGACCAAGCCCCAATTGCACTACCACCTGAATAAAAACAAAGAAAAAGCCCCTGCAAGTCCTTAATACATAGCAAAATATTGCATCATTTTGTGCCCTAGACAAATGTCCCTCTTTTTTTCTTTGCATCTTAGCTAAACTTAGCATCTTTTGATGGACTTTGTATCTTTTAACCTTGCAAATATAAAGATAACTTTTTTTCTATAAATAGCAGCGGAAAAAAAACTTTTTTATTTTTACAGCAGTATGTGAAAATTCAGGCAGAATGTGGTTATCATATTCAGGTAAGTATAAATCTAGGCAATGCTTGAACTGAGAAAATGTAAAGTGACAGCTTGCAAAGATTTTTCTACGTAGACACTCAAAGGTAAAGGTAAGAAAAATATTTAGTCACATTACATTCTATCTGTGTTAATGGAGGAAGGAAACAAAATGCATACTTAAAGGGGTTGTAAAGGTTCGTCTTTTATTTTCTAAATAGGTTCCTTTAAGCTAGTGCATTGTTGGTTCACTTACCCTTTCCTTCGATTTCCCTTCTAAATGTTTTTTTTTCTTTGTCTGAATTTCTCACTTCCTGTTTCTCCTCGGTAAACTTGCCACCATCATCCGAGCGGTGGTTAGTCAGCCAGAACAGCTTACTGAACAGCTTACTGAGGAGGAACAGGAAGTGAGAAATTCAGACAAAGAAAACAAAGAAAAAAACATTTAGGGCCAGATCCACAGTCAGCGGCGTAAATGTAGGCGGGCGTAGCGTATCGTAGTTATGCTACGCTGCCGCAACTTAGAGAGGCAAGTGCTGTATTCACAAAGCACTTGTGTCTAACATTACGGCGGCGTAGCGTAATTTTGCCCGCGTAAGCGCGCCTAAATCAAAAATCAAATGAGGAACAAGGGGGCGTGTTTTATGTAAACTAATCATGAACCCACGTAAATGACGCTTTTTTCGAACGGCGCATGCTCAGTATCACGTCGAGTTTTCAAATAAATTATGCCCGCTCAATGCCTAGTCGACGTGAACGTAACTTACGTCCAGCCCCATTCACGGACGACTTACGCAAATAACGTAAAACACGACGCTGTTCCGACGTTTCCGACGTCCATACCTAACATGACTTACCCCTGCTTTATGAGGGGTAACTTTATGCCGGCGTATGTCTTACGTAAACGACGTATCTTGCTACGCCAGGCACGCGTACGTTCGTGAATCGGCGTATCTAGCTCATTCGCATATTCGACGCAGAAATCTACGGAAGTGCCACCTAGCGGCCAGCGTAAATATGCACCCTAAGTTACGACGCTCGTATCTTAGCCGAATTTATGCGTAACTGATTCTAAGAATCAGCCGCATAGATACGACGGCTCTCATTCGGACTTACGACGGCGTACATGGCGCTACGCCGTCGTAAGTCCTTTGAGAATCTGGGCCTTAGAAGGGAAATCAAAGGAAAAGGTAAGTGAACCAACAATGCACTAGCTCAAAGGAACCTTTTAAGAACCCCTTTAAAGCTTAATTCCAGCTTTGTGATACATGCCTTTCTATTTGTGCAGTTAATCAGTGCCACTAAAACAGAAAGTGAGGGAACATTCAAAATGTTAGCCCTCTCACCATAAAAGGGGTGAGGGCTAATCTTCTTACCTACTCCAGTTGGGAAAAAAAAATAGGATTACCCCTCATTTTGTAGTGATTTCCTCTAATTTCTTGTTGTGTCTCTGGGACAGGAAGTGAAGGTCAGTTTGCCCAATAACAGGCAGCAAAAAAAAAAAACTGATAGGGATTTAAAGGGGTTGTAAAGACAAAAATATTTTCCTCTTAAATTAAAGTCTGACAGTAGCTAAAAAAAGGAAAAAGTAATGTTTTGCATTATAACTAGTTTTATACCTGTTGAAATCGAGCTGTTTTATTCACCTCCGTCACTCCTGAATCATTATTCTCACTGACTTCCTGGTTTGCGGTGCGCAATCATTCTTGCTATATCACGGCCTAATGGAAACTACAGTTTCCTTTAGGCTTAGCCTCCATGCCTGTCAGGCCCCGTACACACGTCCGAGGAACTCGACGGGCAAAACTCATCGTTTTGCTCGTCGAGTTCTGTGTGAAGCCGCCGAGGATCTCGGCGAGCCAACTTTCCTCATTGAACAACGAGGAAATAGAGAACATGTTCTCTATTTGGCTTGATGAGGAAATCGTCGGCTTCCTCGGCCGAAAGTGTACACACGGCCGGGTTTCTCGGCAGAATTCAGCTCCGATCGAGTTTCTGCCTGAATTCTGCCGAGAAACTCGGTCGTGTGTACGGGGCCTGAGGGATAAGAGAGCATCTTCACGCATGGCTGTAGTCATAGGGAGGGGGTGAGCACATTCTGCTTTCCACCATGCAAAACGGCTCAGATGCTGGTGGAAAGCAAGAAGAGGAGAGACAGGAAATGGCATTTTCAAACCTGGATTACTGTATTTTGGAGGTCAAAAGGAAAAACGAGGTAAGTGATATTTAAATGCTTTAGCTTACAGCAATCAATTGATCTAATAAAAAAACGAACCTTTAGTGTTCCTTTAAGCACTTTTACCACTTTTTTTTAAAACACCTTTTACACTTAAATAAGAGCACTTTTTTTTGTCTATACATAGACCTAAAATATATTTTCTTTTAATAACATCTAGTAGTGTAGTAGTGACAGCTTAACATTTTTTATAACAGTATGTACTCAGAGTGACGAAAAGATTAAATGCTGGTGATGTATTCCAATTATAATTCATCCCAGAAAGGTAATTCTCAGTTCTTTCACCAACTGTGCAAACAGACCTCAGGTATGAGATGAAATATTTTTTAATTGCTTGTTATTTTTGGAAGAACACTAGGTAATGCCTAAGGAAGCAGGGCAGGCATAAAGCACAATAAATGACTATGCCTACAAGGGTTACTGCATTTACAGCTCAGCACTGCGCTGCGCACATGTCCTGAAGGCAGCTGGGTAATTATACTTGATGTTACTGTTAATGACCAGCACAGGTTATCTACCTTATTTCCATATGCACATCTTGCTTGTATAAGGAAAGATATCAAATATTATTTGGAAATCGTTACACATGTAATCCATAATTCATTCAATTACATGTATTCATATTATAGTGAGTTATGGCTGACAATGTCACATAAACGTGGTAATGTAAAAAATACAAAGCTCTTCACATGACTAAACTAATGACAGAGAGAAAAGAAAAGAAGTAAAAAAATAAAAAATGTGTACCTCAACGCTTCCAGCAAATCCTTTCTGATGAATGAGATCCAGACTGTTATAATTGCAAACAGTTCCCTTGGCCAGCTGTTCTAAAAGGGCAACTATTTACATCCATCACAGGTCTTTGATCATGGATAAACAGACATCAAGGAAGAGAGGGTCCAGCTTACTGTATATCCTTAAGATGAATACGGTATGTATGGGCATTAATGAAAATTACATCCTCTTCTGGGATCACATAGGTTCCAGTAAACGAATATAGGTCAGTATCAATAATCCTTGATGGATTATGTTTTTCAATTTAGAAAACATTTATAGAATTATAAATTAATTGAGCCTTAGAAAACGTCATTGTGTACAGTATATGGGTACACATTAAAATAGACTCATCTTGATAAAGATCGGAATTCTGGTTTACTGTAATGTATGCAGAAGTTAATGGTAGTAACAGTACACTTTGGTGAACATAAGCCCTTTTTTGTCTGTAGCAGCAGCAGAGCCACATGTTCATTTCATATTCCCTTATCAGTTTAATCTTTTTTCCTGGAAAATAAAGTTTTCAGTCAGGAGAAATGGCAGAAAACTAGATGTAAGGTGATAAGGGTGACTAAGCTCATCTCACCAGCTCTTGAAGCACGAGATTCTCTTAATGATGTGTCAAAACATTTCAAATGACCAAAGTCAGGCCCATGGACTAGCATAAACAGATGCACTTTCACAAGTACTTATTCATACGGCTTAGATTTCCTCAGAGTCAGCCTATGAATTCACACATAAAAAAGTAATTTTCTGTCTGGATACACCTGTTAGAACAAACTGTATTTTTTTTCCCGAGGCAAGACAAATGCACAATGCAAAAAGAAAAAGATGCTGTAGATAGCTGCTTTTATTTTTATACACTATAATATTTAGCACTCACTCCCAAAGGAGTCACTGGATGTATTGGGTCCCCTTTTCTTGTGTCCATGGCTCTGCAAATAGCACCACACACTCTGACACATCTGGTTGGGTGGGAATATTTAATGTAGATGTATAGGCAGTACCCCAGTGGTAAACTACATATGAAACAACAGCAATTAAACTGTAGCAAAGGAATAAAATGCAAATAGGTGAACAGTAGACCGAAATATACTGTTTGATATGAGCAAGGGGTATAGAGAGAAACTTCCCCTAAACCCTATACTAGGGCCAGAGATGTAACTAGAATCTTCAGGACCCCAGTGCAAGAAATCATGAAGGGCCCCCCTGCCTCTCCTTCCATCCGAGCCCCGGGCTTCCAGTTCTGGGAGGGCGTCCATGGACATCCTCCCAGAACTGTGCCTCCCACATGCCCCCTATGGCACACATTTAGCGTGCTCTGTGCCCCTCTTCCCTTGTGTGTGCACCGCGGGAAGTGGGAAGCCCATCAGCTGAATGATAAAATTCAGCTGCTTAGCTTCACACTTCCCACGGTATACACAGGAGGAGAGGGGAGGGAGAAGTAGGCTCTCTCCTCTCCCATCCGTGCAAGGGAGGAGGAACTGTCAGTGTAGGCTCTGGACTGTATGAGAGAGACACTCTCAGCTCAGAGCCCTGTGGCTTGCAACCTCACTGGGGCCCCCTAAAAAAATGCCAGGGGCCAGTCGCAAGTGTGACCTTTGTGACCCTGGTAGTTCTGCCACTGACTGGGGCAATCATAATTTCATTTTTTTTTTCATTACTTTTTTGCAAGTATAACAAGCTTATTATTTCAAAAATTAAGCTTTAGTATCACTTTAAGGTCACAGGTTCTGATCCAAGTAGGACCAACAGTGGTTGAATTCTTAATTTTTCTTTTATGCTTTTAAATTATGAGCCAGTCAAGGCTTATGATAAATTATATTATGCATGTGTACCTGCAGGAAATTAAACAAATATGTTGATGTTGTATATTCAGCACACAGTTGCATTAAAAATAGATGTATATGCTGACTACTATAATTTGGTGAGGTTTTTTTTAATGATGGTGTTTATCCATCCAGATATTTTTTTAACGGAAACAGCTGGCTGGTTGGTGAGTGACATGGGTGTCAGGCATGTCTGTCCGACCCCATGATGCAGACATCACGAGGGGCACATGCACGACTAACATCCTCCTGTATTTTCCCTTCCAGGTGACTCTGCATATGCACTTGGGCCCCATCTTATGACTCCATTCCGGAATCCCCAAACCAGAGGAGAGCAAAAATACAATGATGCACACACACGTACACGTGCAGTGGTGGAACGCACCTTTGGCCTCCTGAAGTCCCGTTTCCGATGCCTGGATAAGTCCGGGGGGACCCTGTTGTATTCCCCAAACTTTGTGTGCCAGATCATCGGTGCATGTTGCATGCTGCACAACTTCGCCGTGAGAAAGGGCCTGGAGATTGACATACGTAATGACCTGACCCCCGAACCAGACATTCCCCCCCTAACCGAGGCTACCCCGTCTGCTGAGGGAAGAGCAGTCAGGAGATGCCTCACAGTAGGCATCTTTGCACGTTAAACACACACATTCATCATGGCACAAGGAGAATGCACGCATGCACACCACTGTGGTCCCTAGCTCACACACACCACATCCACATCACATTGGATTAGCCCAAGTCCACCATGCAGGACTTGGGAGCAGCAACACCACGTCAAGGCTCCATTTATGTCGCTGTCCATTCATACCACATTCACATGGTCCTGGGATCACTTCTCCCTGACGATCGAGGGTGACACCCCTTTTCCGGCAAGAATGTCACCCCCACATTCAAACACCAGTCACACTGTAGCCTACACTACTGACCGTGTGCTGGGTCTACCAAAGATAAAAATAACTCATAACCTGATTTTATAAAAAAAAATACCTCACAACCTGAGTTTTCATAAACAAAACCAAATAAAAAAACGCGCTGTCGTGGCCCACGCCTGGTGCCACGGCCACGGCCCCGACTCCTCATGAGAGACTCATGGGGGGGGGAATCAGGAGGATGAGGAGCATCCTCTGGTCTCTCCATGGCTGGCTGCCTGCCCTCCAACGCCAGGGCGATGCGGGTGAGGACCGAATTGGTTTCGGCCTGCAGCAGCCTGGACTGCCTCCGCCTGGATGGCTGTAGTGTTTTCCCTGACAGCCTCTGCCATGGTGTGGACCTCATCCACAAGGCCTGCTGTGGTGGCCTGCAGATCCCCCAGGCAGGTGACCACAGCAGCAGAATTGGAGCCAACATCCTGGACAGCTTCAGTCATGGTGGCATAGGAGGCCATACTGTCTGCCATATGTTCCATCTGCGTGGCAACCTCACCCAGATGGTGGGTCTGGCGGGCCTGTTCCCTCCTGAGGTGTTCCGGGAGGACTTCAGACACCCCCTAGTCTTCCTGGTCGCCTTCCTGTGGCCAGAAGAGGCTTGGGGCCGTCGTGAAGGGGAGACCCTTGAGGGGGAGGACCTGTTGGGGGATGAGCCGGAGGGGCTTCCCCCGATGGAGGTCTGACTGGTCCCAGCCAAAGGGGGAGACTCCTCCAAGTAGAGGCAGACCTTGTTGTCACTGGTCACCTCCTCCTCAACCACCTCCTGAGTAGAGGTGTGGCCACACCCCTCCACCGAAGAGTCACGGCTTGCCAGGGGGTCAGACTCTGACTGATGTCCAGGGGATGGTGTGGACTGGCCACCGGCATCAGATGGCCCAGCACCCTCCTGCACATCTGTGGATGACACAAAACATTCACATGTTGGAGGATCCACACACTTATCACATGTTCCCTTCCACCCTCACACATGCTACACACCAGATAGGAGATAAAACACACTTACCTGTCCTCAAGGCATCCTCAATGGAGTCAAAGCCCTCCACTCCCTCCACTTGATGCCTGTGGAGACACTGGGCAACCACCTGCTTATCAGGAGTGAGCGTGACAGTAGCTGCTGGTCCCCCTCCAGTGCCCCTGGCATGAGCACTCATCTTTGCCATCTTACCTTTGACCAGGCAACGCAGGTCGTTGATTTTTTTTTGTTTATAGCGCAAAAAATAAAAATCGCAGAGATGATCAAATACCACCAAAAGAAAGCTCTATTTGTGGGGAAAAAAATGATCAAAATACAATTTGGGTACAGTGTTGTATGACCGCGCAATTGTCATTCAAAATGCTGAAAGCTGAAAATTGGTCTGGGCACGAAGGGGGTTTAAGTGCCCAGTAATGAAGTTGTTAAAATCATAATGATAACAGAAATCACCCAAATGGCCCTGATAAAAAAGTTTACATACCCTGAAATGTTTGGCCTTAGTACAGACACAGAAGGTGGCACACATAGGTTAAAATGGCAATTAACCACTTGCTTACTGGGCACATATACCCCCGTCCTGCCCAGGTAAAATTTCAGCTTCCGGCACTGCGTCGCTTTAACTGACAATTGCGCAGTCGTGCGACGTGGCTCCCAAACAAAATTGACGTCTTTTTTTCCCCACAAGTAGAGCTTTCTTTTTGTGGTATTTGATCACCTCTGCGGTTTTTATTTTTTGTGCTTTAAACAAAAAAAGAGCGACAATTTTGAAAAAAAAATCAATATTTTTTACTTGTTGCTATAATAAATAGCCCAATTTCCTTTTAACCTCCCTGGCGGTATGATTCTTTCTGAAAAAACATGCTGAAAGCGGTACAATTATTTGCAAGGAAATTTGGTGTTTTATACTGTAGGCCTGTGATTTTTAGGAATAACTCACTTAAATCTGACCAAACAAGAATCTAATAGGCATCCCGAGTATGACATTTTTTTAAAAACAAAATTTTAAATTATAATATAATAAATAATTATAAATAATTATAGCAAGTAATAATATAATTAAAATAAAAATTATTCAATAATGTAATCAACTCAAAATCACTGAAATTTGCTCAGTTGCAGAATTGTTGCTGTCATTATTTTTTTTGTTTTATGACGAATTTCCCCGCAAATCGCTATCGCACAATTCTGCAAGTTATTATAATTTATTATCGCTGTTTTCTAGCTGATCTAAAACCATTTTTGACATAAAAATACACTTCTGGTTGCTATGGACAATCTACAGTTTGCAGGCAGAAAGAAAGGTTTTTATTATATAAAATGACATGTAGGACACTGGGCAGACCACTAGGGACAAGGGGGGTGTGTTTTTTTACATACAGTACTGTAATCTATAATATTACAGTATACTGTATGTATAGTGTTTGTTTACTTTTTTGAATTTGGCGCCGATCTCCGCTCCCGTGCGTCGTAACGTCGCAGGGAACGGAGATCGGGGGCACAGGAGGACGCTGTGTGAATCGAGCGAGGTCCCGCTCGCTCACACAGCGTGGTGACATCGCTAGATCCAGGAGAAGGTAAGCCAGCGCACGCTGCAGGCTCTGCATGTCTACCCCGAGCGTGACTCGGGGTTACCGATTTTGGTAGAAAAAATCAACCCCGAGTCACGCTCGGGGATACCGCCAGGAGGGTTAAACAAATGTTTTTCTCAGTCTAGGCCGATACGTATTCTTCTACATATTTTTGGTAAAAATAAAATAAAAACTATCGCAATAAATGACTGGTTTGCGCAAAAGTTATAGCGCCCACAAAATAGGGGACAGAATTATTATTATTTTTTATTATTTTTTTTTTACTAGTAATGGCGGTGATCTGTGATTTTTATTGGGACTGCAACATTATGGCGGACACATCAGACACTTTTGACACATTTTTGGCACCATTCACATTTATACTGCGATCGGTGCTATAAATATGCACTAATTACTGTATAAATGACTGACTGGGGGAGGTGACCGATCTGTGTCCCTATGTACAAGGGACACAGATCGGTCTCCTCTCTCCCTGACAGGACGTGGATCTGTTTGTTTACACACACAGATCCACGTCCTTGTCTGTGTAACCGCGGATCGTGGGTGCCTGGCGGACATTGCAGCCGCCAGGCACGTGCATCGGCATCTCAGTGATGCGGCGGGCACCCCCAGTGGCTGGAGGCCGTATATAGACAGCCTCCCGGCAATTGGCATCCACACTGCGGTTGTATATAGTCGTACGGCCGGCAGGAAGTGGTTAAAGGTTAATTTCACACATTTCTCACAATTAGTATCTGTTCATAAATAGTCAATGAGTTTGTTAGCTCTCACATGGATGCACTAAGCAGGCTAGACACTGAACCATGAGGAGGTAGAAAAGAACAGTCAAAAGAACTGCGTAACAAGGTAATGAAACTTTATAAAGATGGAAAAGGATATAAAAAGATATCAAAAGCCCTGAAAATGCCAGTCATTACTGTTTAATCACTTATTAAGAAGTGGAAAATTCTCCTCCCATCAGTCCTCATTCCCCTTTATTATTTTCTTCCCTACTGTTTCTTCGAGTTCTTCTACCTATCTCGATCCTTTTTTTTTTACTTCACAGTATGGGCTAGATTCACATAGATCAGCGGATCTTTAGATCCGCGTGACCTATGTGATTTAAGATCCGCCACCGCAAGTTTGAGAGGCAAGTGGGTAATTCACAAAACACTTACCTCCAAACGAAATCCCCCGGCGGAATTCAAATTCCGCGGCTAGGGGGAGTGTAGCATTTAAATCAGGCGCGTCCCCGCGCCGATTTAAATGCGCATGCGCCATCCGCGAATTTTCCCGGCGTGCATTGCTCCCAATGACGTCGCTAGGACGCCATTGGTTTCGGCGTGAGCGTAACTCGCGTCTAGCGCGTTTGAGAATCGGCGTACGCAAACGATGTAAAAAAAAATTGGACGCGGGAACGACGGCTATACTTAACATTGGCTGCGCCTCATAGAAGCAGGGGTAAGTATACGCCGGAAAAAACGCTACGTAAACGTCGTAACAACACTGCGTCGGGCCCGCATACGTTCGTGAATTGACGTATCTCGCTGATTTACATATTTCTCAGCGTAAATCAGCGAGAACGCCCCCACGCAGCCATTTTTAAATTGCAGTTAAGATCCGACTGTGTAACACAGTTACACCTGTCGAATCTTAGGCATATCTATGCGTAACTGATTCTATGAATCAGTCGCATAGATACGATGGGCCTAAGTCAGAGATACAACGGTGTATCAGGAGATACACCGTCATATCTCTTTGTGAATCTGGCCCTATATGTTTTCACTATATAATCGAAGTTGTGATTTTGGCCTTTGTAAACAAAATTTTTCAATAGTCTCCTTTTTGTGTATAGCGCAAAAAATAAAAACAGCAGAGGTGATCTAATGCCACCAAAAGAAAGCTCTAGCTGTAGAAAAAAAAGGACATCAATTTTATCTCCACATTATCTGCTTCAGACCTGACCACACTCACTGCAACAGGCATTTTTTTTCCCATGTGGTTACCTTGTTTATTATTTAGCACTTCCTATCTCTCCCCTCCACGACGATGTACGCAATATCCTTCTGCACACTGGCTCCTAGGAGATGTGTGTCATTATTCCCAGGAGTCAGCGGGCATCGCCGCCTCTCATCATCGCAACATCCCAAAGACGTTTCCTGCACTGCGAGGAGTGTATAATGCGCATCCGTAAGATCGAGTGGTGCGAGTCTGAAACCCGTCACCCGATTAGCCGAAAGGAGATCCCTTCAGATCGGCAGCCACTTGCTTACTGGAGTAGGAGGGAGGAGACCCAGGGGAACCGAGAAAGTAGCTGGCCGCAGCCCGGAGAGAAGCCACCACTACCCGGAGCACTGCCCGCGAGATGGGGTAAGTGCAGGGGCCTGCAGCTACTGAATGACCAGGGTGTGTACCGCCTGTGATTCCTGTGAACCGGCCGACCAACCGGTAGCAGGGGGGTATGTGTCGTCCTTGAGACGATCGACTGAGTACTTTGATTAACTGTTTTAACCAGTGGTGGCTGTTTTTTTTTTTTGGGGGCTGGGCAGCAAACAATCCACCCGCCGACAACACCCCCAAAAAACAAACAAAAAAACACCAGCAGCCACTGGTTCAAAATGCACAGTCTATTTTCCTTTAGTGAATCATCCCCAATGTTTGTTTCTTGCTACAGCTATAAGTGGCTCTCTGCACAGTCAGCGATTAACTGCGATGATCGATACTGGATGCATATAAAATATAACTTAGGCTATGCATATAGACTCATGGACTCTATTTCCAGGAAAAGGATATACCATTTAATAGCAATATTTATGTTTTCAAAGTGATGTATTTACTGGTTTGCATGTGCCACTTGCACAGATGAGCAACATGCTACCACGAAAGATCTGCTGATAAGATTAAATAAATGGACTGTTACTATCCCAGGGAAAAGAATGGCAGGAATTTTGTTTTATAAATCACCAACAGCTAGAATTAGGAGCTGCCTAAGAGTGAGACCAAAGCATGTTAGCTAGCACCTGGAAAGATGTTGAAATCACTGCGTTGTGCAACTGGCCACTGGTCATGGCTTTACAGCAGACCTGCCGATCATTGTTTGGAAGCTCAGCAACACAGGTGGAGGTGATACATTTATGAATAATATTATAACATTATATGCACAGCTCTATAGCACACACAACTGCTTAATGACATTGCTATTATGTTGTCCTCATATCCTCTTTACTGAGGAATAAGAAATTGAGCTGTAATACTGTGTATTTAAGCTTGGTTCACACTGCTGCGCTGCAAATTTGTTCAGTTTTTTGTCCTGTGTGAGGTGAGAATTTACCGCGATTTTACCGCAAATTTCAGGAGTTGGACATTCTGTGATTGATGTTCTAGCCAATGGAATCATAATGTAAAAAAAAAAGGTGTTGACTTCCTGTGTATTTCCTGTTTTTTGTGAAGAGTAGTGTGGTGGAATTCGCACATATGTGAACCATTACATTGATGTCTATGGTGACTAAAGTCACAATGCAACGCTGTAAACCCTTTTTTTTTATCGCATCGCATTCGTAGAGGAATTGCAACGCATGTATGTGAACGACTGTCATTGAAAACAATGACTTTATGGATGAATGCGAATTTTGAATGTTTTTGACGCATCACATTCGTTATGAGCTCACATCAGTGTGAACCGGGCCTTAAACTGCTTACATCAAATGAAAAAAAAAAGTTATTTTTTAGTTAGATTTTTTCTTTTTTTTAAATCAGATCTTTTTTTATTTTTATATGCAAACAACATTGAGACAATACAGACAAATTGTACAATCAAAATCACATTAAACAAAACACAACCCAAAAAAAAAGACCCCAAACCACCCCAACACCTCACCTCAACAAAATCTCCCCTATCCCTCAACCCCCACCCTGCTCTTGAAGTATATATGGAGAAAAAAAAATATAAAACAGGACAGAAAAAACAGCATCCAATATTACAAAGTATATAGTACCTATTAGTCAACATGATATCTTGATCAGATAGCATCAAACTTACTGATGTAATTCCTTAGGGAGTATGTATGTTTTTCTAAAAGAATAATCCTATTGAGATCTAAAATACACTCAGATACGGTCGGTGGGTATGGAGAGGTCCACTTAAAAGTAATCTGTCTGCGGGCAACAAAAAATGTGCATCTTATCAACGTTGTATCCTGGCCTAGGCCACCAAGGCCCAGGCCTAGGGCAGCACTGTGCAGGGGGGCAGCACGGAAAGTGTCCCTGCCGGCTTGTGCTACACTGTTAGTGTAATGCAAGCTGCTTCTAATTTTCATTGTCCTATCAGCCTGGACCACAAACCTTCCTCACTGTGCTATATGTTTTCTGCTGCACCATTGGGATGGTTATATCTTCTTAGTCCTCTCCATAAAATGATCAGAAATCTGTGCTTAAAGAAGAACTATAGGCAAGACTTTTTTTTTTTCATTTTGGATAGCGTAAGGAAGGGCTATAGCCCCGGTCAGTTAATTTTTTACCATCTCTGTCCCATTGCAGAGATTTCCCTTCACTTTCTGCCCCATAGCTGAACAGGAAGTGAGAGGAAATCTATGCAAATTAAGAGAATGCAATGCCTCCTCCAGGCCCCCCCAAAGGACTAGAGTCCCCACTCGAAAATTCCAAGGCGGGTCTTAAAGATAAAGGGGTGTGGCCTTGACAGGAAGGGGTGGGTCATATTTTAATTAGGGGGTCACGAGTTTAGTCAGGACTAGGGCAGCACAAAACCTAAAAACACTACTGCATCTTATAATGTTACCAATAGAGGAGTTATAAATAGACGTATCACAGTATTGCAATAGACATATAAGTGGTTCAACCGGAATGTTAGTATCCAATAGCCCATTTAGGGTACAAATCACCTCCGCCCAGTATCTTTGAAGTTTCGGACACCACCACAAAAGATGTATTAGCGTACCTGTATTGCCACATCTAGCACAGGCTGGCTCAGATTTCAATCCAATTGCATACATAAATCGGGGAGTTCTATAGACCGCTTTCTAATATTGTCTTAGGACAATTAATGCAATCTAGAATCATTTTTATGCACATGCAATTTAAATTGGCAACAAGATTCAGCCAATGAGGGAGGGATCTTACCGTGAGGGCTCTTTCTGTGCTATATAGTGACAAACCCTGTCCGTATCTCACAATAGTCTCGCAAAAAGTGCTCTTGTAATGGTCCACTGTTGTCACTAGGGATGAGATGAACGTGAAAAAAAGAAGTGATGGGATAACGGCGCCAAATGCAAATATCTAAATGTTTTAATGCTGCACCTAAAATTAGTAATGACTAATAACGCATAAAATAATAATTATAAAGTGCGCAATTAGACAAATTAATTAATAAAATATTAATGTACAGTGTTGTTCAATTAATAAAGTGCACAATAAATGAATAAATCTGAAAAATCCAAACAGCACTATGGTCAATTCCTCTGTATATGCTCCAACACCGTGCTTCTAAAGTGCAATGTGCTCCAAGATCTCAAAGTGGTGCTTCACCCAAAGTGATAATGTAATGCGCTCAGCAGATAGCCTCGGCCACAAGGTGACCATTAACCTGCCTGGCGGTATTCCCGAGTCTGACTCGGGGTTAGATTTTCCTGCTGCGAGCGTTAACCCTGAGTCGTTACGACGCACGGGGACGGAGAACGGCGCCAAATTCAAAAAAGTAAACAAACACATTACATACAGTATACTGTAATCTTATAGATTACAGTACTGTATGTAAAAAAAACACACCCCCCTTGTCCCTAGTGGTCTGTCCTGTGTCATGCATGTCATTTTATATAATAAAAACGTTTCTTTCTCCCTGCAAACTGTAGATTGTCCATAGCAACCAAAAGTGTCCCTTTATGTCAAAAATAGTTTTAGATCAGCTAAAAAACAGCGATAATAAATTATAATCACTTGCAGAATTGTGCGATAGCGATTTGTGGGGAAATTCGTCATAAAAAAAAAAAAATACAGCGACAATTCTGCAACTGAGCAAATTTCTATGATTTTGATTTGATTACATTATTGAACAATTTTTATTATAATTATATTATTATTTGTTATAATTATTTATAATTATTTATTATATTATAATTTATAATTTTGTTTTTAAAAAAATGTCATACCCGGGATGCCTATTAGAATCTTGTTTGGTCAGATTTAAGTGAGTTATTTCTAAAAATTACAGACCTACAATATAAAACGCCAAATTTCCTTGCAAATAATGGTACCGCTTTCAGCATGTTTTTTCTGAAAGAATCATACCGCCAGGGAGGTTAAGTGTGTATTAAAGGAAACTCCTCGTTTCATTGATTTCGCCCCTTCAGGAATCTCATCACAATCAATCAACCGTATGTGGAAGAAACCGGATTCCAATCCAATATGCCATGGTATATAAACGTGACTTTCTTCAGACTTATGTATCCTCTTATGGATTTTCCCATCACAGGATTCTGTAGTATAGGCTCCGCCACAAAGAGCCACAAAAGGCAGGAATAGTATATTGCTTTTTCAAATTCTTAAACATGTAGCACTTACATAGTCCAGTACAGGGTACAACAGGCATAAAAACAGCTCAAGGGAAAGCAGAGGCCGATCCGTCACTGATGTGTGACTCACGGCGTGCAATGTACATTTCAGATACCCCTTGTCTGTCTATCAGAATGCTGGACTATGTGCTCATTCGATGGCAGCCAAACATCATAAATAGTAGGGGTATTACTGCCATACTACTATCACTACCAGCTGCATATGACAGCTGCATTTCAACAGTTTCCTCAGGGGTTGTAGAGGATCGCTGCTGCACCGAGCTCCCAAACCCGAGGTCACCCCCTCAGACTAGGGGGTTACCCTCAAGGGTCTCCGACAGCCTCCTAGCACTCCATGTCCAATCTTCCACCCAAACTCTCCTGCACAGCTGGGCTGACCCAGAGTATTTGGGGGGGCCTTCCTTCTGCTAACCCATCTGTTGGGAATTGGTTAGGGTCCTCATGAATACTCCAGACAACTCATCCTAACCTCCCTCCCATTCTTCTGGAAGTTCCCAACAAGTTCCAGAAGGGGGGGGGGGATTCCAGAGGTGCCTGATAAGTCATACCAGTCCTCCCTGCATCACTCACCCGACCCAGATTAAAACACAGGCTTGGCTGAAAGCCAAGCGTGAACATTTTTCCTACCCTAACAAAAACCTTAACACCAGCGGCCGCCCTGCTACAGTATATGTATGGTGGGTGGTCCAGAAGTGGTTAAAGCATTATAAAAATGATGGATCCCGCCAAATTTAATTGCTTGCTAATTTTTGTTTTGGCACGTGTTCCCCAGGGCAGTGCCCAGGCACACGTCATTTATTTCAGAATCCCTGGCCTATTAGCCTTGAAATGGCCAATACTGGTTTTTAACATTTGGCTCTTATTGACGTCAATAGCGTTCAAATTTATCACCTGAGCTTCAGTAAAGTTTTCAGAATCTGTCTTGAACCGAAGCAAGGTATGTTTGACTCCTTGCCAGCTGTCACCATTGGGAAACTCACACTGGGAAATAAAATTAATTAAAAAAAGGCATTTATTTACGATACTTAGGATGTGGATGTGAGTAGTTGTCCCTAGAACTGATAAGTTAGATTGTTACTAAACTAAATGCCATAGGGTTTCCATCTACTTCACATATGGCAGTTTGCTAACAATTACTTGCAACTGGCTGTTTGTCTTGTTAAAGACAGGGAATGCTATGTACTGATATCTGATGACGGGGTGATGAAACCAGCAGTTACAATGTATGAAAAAAAGAAAAACAAGCTAAGAAGTGATTGATTTTTTCTTAATAGAATGGTATATCTTATCTTTGTCCTAATGTATAAAACACAACATTAAAGACCACACAGAATAATTATTTTCACTTATCTCTAGAAAAAACGAAAAAAAAAAAAAAAAAACTAAGCAGTGAAAGCAATTCTTATTTTCATAGCCATTTGTCATTTTTTTTCTTTTCTAATTTTACACTAAATTACTAAGGCCAAGATACTTGTTTATATCAAAAGTAGGGTCACAGTGACCAAAGACTATTAAGTTTAACTGCTACATGCTGGTTGTTAAAGCTGAAGTGTAATGATTGAACAAAATACCTATCCTTCCTCCCCCCCTTCCCCCACAAACCAATATGGCCAATATGCAACTAAAAATGTTCAATATAATTATTTTATTTCTAAGAAATATAGTAAAACCTTGGATTGCGAGCATAATTTGTTCCAGAAAGATGATTGTTATCCAAAGCACTTATATATCAAAGCAAATTTCCCTATAAGAAATAATGGAAACTCGAATCATTCGTTCCACAGCCATTTATTCATAAGTCCTTAATTTTATAGTCCATATAAAAAGATTATAGGAATGTCCATCCACAAGGGGATTACAATCAAAATCCAGCAGGAGTTCCAGACTATAAAAGAGAAGAAAGGCGCCTCTAAGTGTAGCAATATGGTTACATTGATGATTAAAAGAGGCACATCTAAGTATGCAGGCATCCGGGGTAAGCTGTCCACATAGACCATCCTCTGCACTGCCGGCTCTCACCGCTGTCAGTCTGCAATCGTGACTGAGAAGACTACCCTGCAGTAGAGCGATCTGAAGGTGAGGCTTGAAGCACTTGGAAGGGATGATGTCGCTAGCGGTACAGAGGATGGTCTATGTCAAGGGTGTCAAACTCAATTTCATCTCAAAACTCAATTTGGCCCGCGGGCCTTGTGTTTGACACCTATGGTCTATGTGGATAGCTTTACCCCAGATGTCTGAAAACTTAATCCTCAACCATGTGACTTGCTAAATGTTGTAACTTAATTAAATGTAACAAGATTGCAACACTTAGAAGTGCCTCTCTTCTCTTTTATACTCAGTTGTGACATTATGCTACTTGTATATCAAAATGTTGCTTGTATATCAAGTCAAAATGTATTTAAAAAAGCCAAGCTACTCTCAAACCAAGGTTTTACTGTACCTCTTTTGAGAATGTGATGTGATTGCTGAATCTGTCTGCTGTTCTCTGCTTCGAGTTTGGTGAGGGAGACTGATAAGCTCATGTAAATGCTACAACACCTTGTTTTGGATCTTCTTCCAAGAAATGTATTAATGTGCATGATAATGTGAAGTAATTGTAAAGGCTCATTTTTTTTACTTTAAAAATAATAAACATGTTATACTTACTTACCTGCTCTGTTGCATTGGATTTGCACAGAGCAGCCTGGATCCTCCTCTTCTCAGGTGCCTCTTCTGTGACCCTGGTCCCTCCCTCCTGTTCAGTGCCCCCACAGCAACCAGCTAAATCACAGCTCCCTGTGTCCATTCAGACACAGAGACCCACCCGACCCCTCTCCCTCCCTTCCCTGATTGGCTAGCTGATTTGATTGACATCAGCGGGAGCTAATGGCACCACTGCTGTGTCTCAGCCAATCAGGAAGGAGAATCTCGGACGGCTGAGACACTTGTGGATATCGCTGGACAAAGAGGGACCTCAGGTAAGTGTTAGGGGGTGCTGAGGGTGGCTGCTGCACACGGAAGGCTTTTTATCTTAATACATTAAGATAAAAAAACTTCTGCCTTTACAACCCCTTTAATAGAGACTGGGTGCTGCAGACTAAAAGCGGTTGTAAACCTTTGAAAGGAAAAATAAACAATGCATATTACCATATAACGTGTATTTGCCTCAATCCATAGCACCCAGAGTGGACACTGGCCACTCTCTCCTTCCCCTGCAATATGCGTCTGTCAATTCTGGCAGTTTTCCCAGACACCAGGCAATCCATGGCTGCTGCCCTTCCCCCAGCACACAGCAGGTGATTAATACCTCTCAAATGTGCATGTATCACAATGTGAAGTGGGGAGGTGTCTTTTACCTCTTCTCAGGTATCAGATTACACTCAGCTCTCTGCTCTGTGCTATGCAGTGTGTATCGGCAGGTCACTGCCCCCTGCATCCTGGAATCTAAAAAATACCATATTTGTGTATTTTGGAAGGCCATGGTGGACAAGGGGCTGCAGATAAGCAGATACAGTAGAAGGATTTGCTATATCACTGTGTATCACCTGAGGCTAGTCACTTCAGTGGACTTAAGCCGGTCATACATGGATTAACTTTCAATCCGTGTATGCGCAGGCTGGTTGTACAGAAGTCGATCTACTGATCAGCTTTTGTACAACTAGCCTTTCAGATTTTCTCAAACAATCAGTGATGCTGTATATAGCCAGCAACACTGATCAATGTGTTCTGACAGCGGGAGTGAATCTCCCATCCACATCAAGTGTGTAAATGAGGGAATTGGGTAATTTTTATTTATTTTTTGTTTATTCAACCCGTTGGTTGAACCAAATAAATAAATAGATACAGTATGGCCTGCCGTAGTTAAAGGAGTTTTAAACTCCTCGCCTCGCTGAATCCACAGGCATTGTTTACTTACCTTGTCCCTGGATCCAGCGATGCCACCGTGCTGTTTGAGCGAGCGGGACCTCGCTCGATTCACACAGTGTCCTCCTGTGCCGCCGATCTGCTTTCCTTGTGAAGTTACGACGCACGGGGCGGAGAACGGCGCCAAATTCAAAAAGGTAAACAAACAAAATACATACAGTATACTGTAATCTTATAGAGTTATTCCTAAGAATTTCAGGCCTACAGAATAAAACGCCAAATTTCCTTGCAAATAATGGTACCGCTTTCAGCACCTTTTTTCTGAAATAATCATACCGCCAGGGAGGTTAATGCATTCAATGCATTTAGATAAAAACCTACTCTGTCTAGCACCCTCCCCAGCACCCCTAATTACTTACTTGAGTCTTATCTCTCTCCAGCGATGTTCACAAATGTCTTAGCCATTCGGGACTCTCCTCCCCAATCAAAGTCAGTTAACCAATCAGGGAAGCTAGAGGGGATAGAGGGGGATCGGCTAGCTGTCTGAATGGACACACTGAGCTGTGAATCGGCTCGGGTGCCCCCATAGTAAGCTGCTTGCTGTGGGGGTACTTGACAGGAGGGAGGGGCCAGGAGCAGTGAAGATGGACCCGAGAAGAGGAGGATCCTGGCTTCTCTGTGCAAAACCAACTTCAAAAAACAAAACAAAAACAAGACTTTACAATCATTTTCAGGGTTTATCATTTTAATCTATGTGATCTGCTGATTAGTTGGTTGAAAATGCACATCTAAAGGGATGCTGGGGATGTGTTCTTGCATATAATGCTCAGAAACAAAATCATTGATGACAAAGAAAGCTAATAGCTATGAGATACAGTTCATGAGAGAAGGGATTGATGATTATCAAAGTTGGCTCAAGATAGCTGCTGGAGCTTCAAAGAGTTAATATGTCATTAAGGATGTTTGCAGGGAATTGAGAATAAAGAGTTTCCACACAGGAAAGGATTTCTACTAGTGTGGGGAAAAAGGTAAGGTTGAAGTTTAGCTTTAACAGTCAAATGAACTTTAAATGTGCTTTGAATTTACTTTGCACAGGTGGGGGAGCTCTAACACTATATATTTCTCTTTGACGTGCACGTGCTAGATCATTATTGAAGAAAATGTAGTCTTTATTTTTCTGGTTTATGATAAACACATTAAAGTTAACAGCCTGATGTACCCAATCTTACCTTTATATGTTTGTGTTTTAGAAACCCTAATCTATTCTAACTATGTATGTTCAGTACAGGGTAGCCATATTTGCTGGTTGTATGTACTTCCTGTTTTGCAGTGCTGCACAATGGTTGTGCTTCATTGCTCATTCTCACAATGTAAGGACCCTTTCACACAGGTGGGCTTGCGTTATGGTCTGTATAATGTGTGCACACTAGTGTATGCTGTGTAGCGGGGGCGTGATACATTGTTGCGGCACTTTGCAGTGTTTACCCTTTTCTCCATTTTTTTTACTTTATTGAAACAACACAAAATAACACTTTATTTAACCCTATGCACAACAAAATGTTGTGATAGGCTGCATACCATTGACATGCATGTTTTGAGTGTTGCTCTGTAAAAATGCAGACATACTATATTTTTATGCAACACACAGCAAAACACATGTGTGATGTTAACAGGGCACATACATAACAATTGTTTTCTACGTGTCCTTGTGTTGAGCTTACATTGATCAATGCAGATCAGCACAGCTCAACATATCTAGTGTGAATGAGCCCAATGCCTTTAAGTCACCCGGCTCAATAAAAACAATGGATCTCCATGAGGATGCTATGTTGGTTTAAAGGCTAAATTCACTAAAATAATAATAAATACACATATTTTTGCAGGATTTATTTTTTTACATTTTTTTGCACTTGCAATCAGTGGGTCACGGGTGCAATGCCAGCCTCCTGCAGAGTCTTCCTCCAGCTCCCTACCCATACTGACGGTTGGGCATTCAGTTGGAGAGCTGGAAGAAATGTCAGATGCTGGCAGATGGGTTCATTTATTCATTCAGATGCACTAATTTCCAGTTTTCTGACTAAATTGGCCCTAGTATATGAATGTGAGTTAGGGACCATAGATTGTAAGCTCCTTGAAGGTAGTGACAGATGTGAATGTAAAATGTGTATGTAAAGCACTGCGAAAATTGACAGCGCTATATAAGTACCTTTAAATATTAATATTAATAGTCATATTATATAAGAATACATAATAGTTATATTTAAAACAAGCAAGTAAAGCCACATATACCTTTTTTATAGTTACCTGATTTCACATGCTACAGTAGGTACTGTAGTACTGAGTGATACACATGGGTGGATTTATGGATTATTTAAGATTGCTCATAGAAATATGGACTATTGGTTTATGTTTTATTTTGTTTGATTTACACATTTTATTTTCTACACGTTATTATGTGTGCTGCCTATTTGTTTTTTTTTGCATTTTAATATCTTTTTTTTCAATAAACCCATTATGGGTAGCACAGTGGGTTAGTAGTTAGTACTTGAATCCCAGTCAGAACATTATCTGTGTTTCCTCCCATGCTCCAAAGAGATGTTGGTTGGTAACTCGCTGTCTAAATTGGCCCTAGAGTGTGTATGCATGTGGCATAAGGACCTTAGATTGTAAGCTGAGCGCAGGGACGGATGTGTATGTAAACTATTGCTGCTATATAAATGCTTGAAATAATAATACGGGTGATTTTTGTTGTGGGTATGATTATTCAGCAATACCTTTCTTATTACTTAACCGCTTCAGCCCCAGAAGAATTTACCCCCTTCCTGACCAGGCAATTTTTTGCGGCAATGTGTCGCTTTAACTGACAATTGCGTGGTCGTTCGACGTTGTACCCAAAACAAAATTGATGTCCTTTTTTTCTCCACAAATAGAGCTTTCTATTTGATCACCTCTGCATTTTTTTTTGCGCTACAAAAAAAGCGACAATTTAAAAAAAAAAAAACACAATATTTTGTACTTTTTGGTATAATAAATATGCCAATTGTTTTTTATTTTTTCCTCAGTTTAGGCCGATATATGTTCTTCTACATATTTTTGGTAAAAACTATTTGCAATAAGCGTATATTGATTGGTTTGTGCAAAAGTTATAGCGTCTAC
The DNA here is from genome assembly GCF_905171775.1 of Rana temporaria. Classification (NCBI taxonomy): domain Eukaryota; kingdom Metazoa; phylum Chordata; class Amphibia; order Anura; family Ranidae; genus Rana; species Rana temporaria. The sequence goes on from NC_053492.1 coordinate 283,945,834, forward strand.
AAAATAGGGGATAGATTTATGGCTTTTTTTATACTAGTAATGGTGGTGATTAGCGATTTGTGACTGAGACATTGTGATGAACAGATTGGACACTTTTGACACTTTTTGGGACCAGACATTTATACAGCGATCAGAGCTAAAAATAGCCACTGATTACTGTATAAATGTCATTAGCAGGGGAGGGGTTAAAACTAGGGGACAATCAAGGGGTTAACTGTGTTCCCTAGGTGTGTTCTAACTGTAGGGGGATGGGACTGACTAGGGGAGGAGACTGATCAGTGTTCCTACTTAGTAGGAGCACACAATCTGTCTCCTCTCCCCTGAGAGAACTGGGATTTGTGTGTTTACATACACAGATCCTGGTTGTCACTCTGTCAGGAGCGATCGCGGGCATGTGCATGGCTCCGGGGACATGCAGCGGGCACGTGCGACTGCTAAAGCATCTTAAAAAGCTGACGTACAGCTACGACTGCTCGCCCAGCAGTGCCATCCTGCCGCAGTATAACGGTAGCGGTTAAAGAGGTTCTTCACGCTATAAAAAAAATGTCAAATTCAACAGCTACATATACTGTAGCTGATGACTTTTAATATAAGGACACACACCTGAGATCCAGCACTGTCCTCACCTGGGCCAGTTCTTTACCAGTCTTTGGGTCCCCAGCACCAGCATGTGATGTTTTGCAGCTTCACAGCCAGTTTCCCACTGCGTATGCATGAGCCACGCTGTGCTTTGTGAATGGTGACATGTCCCAGAAGGCTGTGGGCAAACGGGGGGAGAACTTCTGCTCAGATTTGCCTAGGTGATTCAGGTGAAATTGAGTACCTGTCAAAGAGGAAGAGCAAGGGGAAGGATGGTGGTTGGAGGGTGGTGGAGGATTACATAAAGTGGAACTTTCCCTTTTGGGTGAAGTTCCAAAAAAGTTGTACACATATTAATTTTTGGGGTCAACCAAGTCTTTCTTTTGATACCCATACCAACCCCCGTATTAGCAATAAAACATGTACGAGGTGGTATCAAAAAGTTTTGAGGCTAGTTTTGTAACGCACCAACAAAAGGCAGCATAAGGCTGCACGCACAGTCACAGGGAGCACCAGCCTTCATAAGTCAGCGTGCCAAAAGACATCATCCCATGTACATCAAGAGCTGTGTAACTGGTGCTATTAAGCTCAAGCCCTGAAAATGTCAAAACCATTTGGCAACTTGTGTGGGATGATCGTCGGAGAACAATCGGACGTGCCACTCAAAACTCTTTCAGGCAGAGTTTCGCATTCCCTCATTGTTCTAACTTGCTGTACATGATGAAATACAGACGTGGTAACACATGTGGTCAGAATAGCACCAGTTGTACAACTCCCGATGTACACAGGATGATATCTTTTGGCACATTAATTGATTGATTGTATGCCTTGCTTCAGCTAAAGAGGAAGGCTGCAGTAGCCACAGTGCTCAGGTTTACTGCTTTCCATGCTAAAGGAGAAAGGAGAGAATATCAGGGAGTTAAGATAAGACTCTATCCTTAAAAGGTTAACTCTGTTGTGTCTCTCTGGCAGCAGAGTTTGTCTTGTCACTTCTGCTTTTCTTTTCTCTCTACCTAGGCTGTGTTCCTCAGCACAGTCTGTATCATTCCTGATGCATCCCCCTAAAACAGTAAATTATTAGACTGTCAGCAGATCGACCTCTAGTGACTCACTGATTATCGGCACAGTGCCGAGAATACAGGACAACTGAGCATGTGCAGAACAGGGTTAGACAGTGAGACAATATAGGCACTTGTTTTTAATGCTATAAAGGTACCTGCAAAAGGGGCCAGCATGAACTGACCTGTCAGGACTAAAGGATTTTCTGACTAAAGTTCCACTTTGCCTGTTGGCTATGCCAGTTGAGCCAACATTTGTGTAGCAAGAGGGTGATTTTGGTGCTGCTGATATTGGTGCTGAAATTACCAATACTTTTGGAAAGTAGAAGGTAAGTGCAGAGTAAAAGGCTATACCTTAGGTTTAAGTGCCAGGTAACATTTTATGGTTAACATTCGTGTAAAGGGTCATTTCTAAGATAAGAGTAGGGTAGGATTTAGGGTCCTTTCACACTAGCGGACCGTTCGTCCGCTCATTACAAGTCCGTTAACGGACTTGTAATGAATCCCGATGGGAACGCGTCCGTTAGCGGATGGAGCATCCGTTAGCGTCCGCGTCAGTCGGGATCCGCTTTTCCGAACGGAAGAAACCCTATTTTTCTTCCGTTCGGCGGAGCGGAACTGATGCAGACAGACAGACGGTCCGTCTGCATCAGGTTCCCCATAGGGGACAGCGGAGCAGAGACAGGGCAGTCCCTGCACTGTGTGCGGGGACCGCCCTATCCGCCGACAGCTGAGCGGGGATCCCCGCTGAGCCGACGGAGACACACGGAGCGGACCCGGAAACGGTCCGCTCCGTGTGAAAGAGCCCTAAGGGATATGTGTTAGAGTCAGGTTAAGTGTTAAAGCTCAGCTTAGAATTAATTTTCTAAATACCCATTGGTAGGAAAAAAAATGTTGCAATACTCACCTTCTGTCCCCCACAGACTTACCACTCCACCATCCAGTGGCAGTTAACTTCCAAAATGAATAATGACCAGGGTGCATTTACACACCCCTTAAAGCGGAAATTGAACCTAAAAATGAAAAGAAAAGGTCTGACAGGCAGGATTTTTATGATACAAGGGACCTTATTGTTTGTTCTGCCAAAGTCGCTTTTCCATGTCCATCAGTGTTAATGTACACTTAGCTGCTAATGCACAGCTCAGAGTACATTTATGACAGCCCTCTGTGCGGTGATGATGTGACTGTGGGGCGCATGCCTGTGAGTGACCTCATTTTGGCTCAGCCAATCAAGTGGCTGAACAGGTAAAACTGGGAAAGAAGACTGGGAGAAGATGGAAGCGCTGGTGACAGCACAGTGCTGGAGGGGATCATTTGACAGGAAATTCTGCCATTATGCATTAATATGCTGTGCATACTAGCACATTATGGCTAACCATTCCTAGGGGCCTATTTTGTTTTTTTTCCAAAGTTGCTGCATTTAAGGATGTAAACCCTCCATACACCCAGTGAAGTGAGCAGCCTCAGATGATACGAAGAGATTAAACAAATCTCCCTACATAGGTTTTACATCCATATCTGCTTTCTTTCCCTTTCTACATCCAAATTGCAAAAATAATTCCGGCAACTCAATCGCTTCTTCTTAAATCTTTATTGAGCACAAACAGCAGTGCGACATCAAAACACTAACATGTTTCGGCAAAAGCCTTCCTCGTAGCATACAGATTTACAATAAATCAAGTTTATACTGTATAGGAAAAGTATCCATTCCTCCAAAAAAGGGGGCAGTACAATCCAATTTAAAATCAATTAACAATTAAAATGAACCAGAGAGAAAGGGTAGGGAAAATGGAAACAGACTGAAAACTCTAGGGCAAACAATTATTAACCCCTTGTGGAATCAAAATATATTATTTTAAAAACAAGTTCACATCCGTTCTACTGTTCATTCCACTAGGAAATCGAGTATTCAACATGTGCATCCACCACACCTCCTGCTGAAGTAGGGCATGGTGTGTCCCCCCCCCCCCCACCCCCAACAGATCTTCTCACCTGTTCCAGACCGCAAAAAGAAAAAGACTCCAGATTACCACCATGAACTGTTCTAAAATGTTTAGACACATTTCAAATATTTTTGCATTGCCATTTAGAGTGTCATTGTATTTAGAGTGTCATTGTTCTGATATTCTAATGGGGACTTCCAAAACCCCATTTCCAAAATAAATAAATAATAATAATAAAAAAAAAAAAAGGGGGTTGCCATCCGGGCCCCTGGGGACCTATGGGCCCCTTACAGGTGTACTGCCTGTACCCCCCTGATGGTGGCCCTGAGGACAGGGAGGCAGTGTTTTATGATAGAGACAATCTGGTTGTATTGTTGTGAGTAAGTGGTCACAAAGTGAACACCTCCCCTCCCACTGGACCGTGCCTTCTTACTGATAGAAGTGGAATTCACAATAAGATCACCACGCTCTCTACTTTCTGCCTCTATCTATTAAATGTCCGCTATATCCTCATCCTCTCAACCTACTGGAAACAGTGTTACATTCTTTAGCAAAATTGTTATCAGAAGAACAATTTCTCCTTGCTCTAATAAACTCACCTGTTGGCAATGCCCGCACTGTATGCGCTGGATGACAACTCGATGTCAGCAGAAGTGAGTTACCTGCACACTGTTTCCTGTAGGTTCTGGTAGAGACTATTCCTCTATCCACACATCCCACCAAAGTCAAATCCAGATAATCAATACTGACCTGATCTGAAGTGTGGGTGAACGCCAAATACAAATGAGTGGTATTGAGATAAGCCAAAAATTAGTCCAATACATTGACTGGCCCCTTCCATACGAATATCAAATCATCTAGTAAGCAACAATACCAATCAATGAATTTTCTATATGGATTACCTTGGGAGAAGAGGAAATCTCTTCCCATCAACCCATATACAAATTTGCAAGAGAAGGGGAAAATTAAATTTTCCCCTTCTCTGAGAATGAAGCACCATAGTACTTGTGCCTAGGTCAGATTTCATGAATGGTGTTTACAACCACTTTAAGGTCTGTCATCATGTTAGCTTGGGCTCACAGTAATGCTACAAAAAGTGGTGCTAACCTGTCTGTATGTGAAGGTAGAAGAGGATCGAAATGAGTGCAGTATCAATAGACATAGCAGCCCACATACCTACTTTGGGGCCTGGTAGTAGAAGAGGCAATTTAAACAGAAAATTTGTGTGAATGTCAACATTACACATATCCATTACCGACTAAGGCCCCTTTCACACAGGGCGGATCAGTAATGATCCGCCCCGTGAACCTCCGCTTGCTCAGCGGGGATCACTTCGTTGATCCCCGCTGAGCCGGCGGATGACAGGGCGGTCCCCGCACACTGTGCAGGGACCGCCCTGTCTTTTCTCCTCTCTCCCCTATGGGAGATGGTCCGTGTTCATCCGATCCGCCAGACGGATGGAAAAGTAGGTTTTTCCTCCGTCACACTCGGAGCGGGTCGGATGTCAGTGGGCATGTCACCGCTGACATCTGTGGCTTCATAGAGGAGCACGGAGGGCCTGTTCAGGACCGCCAAAAAAACTGGCAAGCGGACCTGAACGGGCCACCCATGTGAAAGAGCCCTAAGGGTTACCAACTGTAAATATTTTTAGACAGTTTTATGTTGTTGTTGTTGTCCATGGAAGGGAGATACTGTACATGCAGCCACATGTAGATTCACAGCACTATATGATGAAATAGTGCCCCAGCAAGCACAAAAATAAGTTAGGAAGCTCTCTTGGCTAGCTCAGGACAGGCTGAACAGTGAAAAATCATTTTTGCATGTGTGCGCTATAATCTGTTTTGTACTGTCTTTGGTCTTATAGCAGCACCATTTTAGATGTATAGCATTTTTAGGGTGTGCCCCCCAAGTATGTTTTTGCATTTTGTATAGACTCTGACCAGGTCTCTTGGGCTGGAGCACCCCTCCCCCTCTTCATTACCTCCCATTAGTGGCCACCAGTGTTTAGGAAGAATCCCTCCAGTTCTCCCATATAGAGGAGTTTATCTCCCAAGGTTGAGACACTAGGTTCTTTCATTCTATTACTAGGGTAGGACCCACTTATTCGGGGTACTTTGTCGCAGTAGAGTGAGCTCAGCACTATATGACCATATAGTGTGACCAAACCCCCGTATTTTTGAATATGTTCAGGTGTTTTTAACTAGCCTTGCAGGATAAATGTCATTTTTGCATGTGTGCGCTATAATCTGTTTTGTAGGGTGAACATTGAGACACCAATTTGAAGAAGACTTGAAGCCAGAAGGTAGGTTCTGGAGGAGGTAAGCTGGGATCTATTTTTTTATTACAGGATATAGATTGTTCCTTTGTTAAAAATAGAAACACGGGCAGTCTTTTTATATATGAATCTATGTTTGAATAATACATTTGAATACAAAATACTGTTATTCTAAAAAAAAAAATTATATGTATGTTATATTTTGGCTGGCTAAACAACCCAGAAAAAAAACTTTATTAATTTTCTTTATGGTCATTGCTGAGATCTGTATTGAAAAAAACAAGTATACTGTATCTCACTTCTGAGACATTTGATAACAATGTGTTCTATAACATTCTATAAGATTCCCCCCCCCCCTTCTTTGTAGAAAACCCACATTTTCACTTTGTAACACTGAGCCAATTTTGAGAAAGAGAATTTAGGTCTCTGAAGTGCTATGTATTTTTTTTTTCTAAACATAATTTGCTAGCAAATTAAAATGAGTTACATGTATTGGATATTCTGAATGTTTCACAAGCAATAAAATCTGATTTCTTCTTTTACTTTTTCATTAGATTTTGGCAAGCGGATAATCGAAACGAGTGTATTTGCCATTTAATTTTACGAGAATGATTTTTTCCAAGCAGTGCAGTGTGCACATGTGTGCGTATCAGGAGCTGTTCTCTTGGAATGGTGCCTTCTTTAGCAGTAGTGTAAGAACATGGCAGGCATAGTAAAAAGGATTATATATGTAACACTTCAGTGAAAACTTATTTGGCAAATATCAATTTTAGTTTTTTTCATACTTTTGATTAAATTTTGTAAAGTAAAAGCAAGCAACATACTAATTATAGGATTTGTGTAAGGCATTTTACTACCAAAGTTAATATCAAAAACAATTTGACCCTATGCCAGTGAATACATTCATACAAGTTGAGAAACAAAACATTTAAAAAAAATGTCATATGTTCTTTAGAACTTAAGAAAGTTATTAAAGGAATGAAATACTTTTATTATAGAAAAGTTAAGAGGAACTGTGTGAAATACATACGAATACAAGGAAATGGTCATGGGACTTTTGAATGAGGTCGGTCACTAAGTAAATACAACTTGAAGACAATAGATGATTTATTATAAATTACATGATGTACAGAAATACATTAAAAAGAATGCAGCAATAATACAAACATATACAGTAAAATAGTCATTAGAGAATCCATATGTGATAAAACACCACACATATGGTAATGTTCAAAAAATATCGTAGTAGGATATGCAGTTGGTCTGTGAATGAGAGGATGTATCTTAGAACCTATGGAGCTCTACGCATTTCAGGGATCCTAGTAAGGTCCACTGATCACGATTTTGATGTGACAGGATGTCTATGAATATAAGCAAAAATAATGATCTCATGTAAATATGCAAAAAAGGGGATAATATAAAAATGGGTAGCCTTACTACTTACATGTCAGCTCAAAGAAGGGGCCCAGCATCTGGGAGGGGAAATGGAGGCACCGAGACAGACTTCTATCCCAGGGTTGAGGCAGGAATAAGCCGCCCCGGTTAAAACCAAAAAGGGGGGAGCAGCTGTAGGGCAAACACATATGGACCAAGCAATTCAAATAGAAAAGTGTATATTAGGGTATATGGCGTGGTATAGGGTATTTGGTAGGTCTCAAATAATGTGTTCAGTGGATCCAAGAGAATTACCAAGGTGAGAAGATGATTTTGTGGGGTGAGCACCTGCATAGCCAATGAATGAAAATAGGGTGAAAAATAAAGAGAAAGCAAGAAGGCTCAGACCATTAAACCAAGTGCCAAAACATCGTAGTGGAAGAACCAAAGTAAAAAGAATAAAAAATATATGATGAGAGTGAAAAAACACCCATTAGTGTAATACCTGTATTTGTAGCAAGTGGTATATATTGGTGCTGATGATCACCATCAGAAAGGACAGTGTGCAAAGTAAGGTCCTAGCAGGTCCTGGCTAAATATTCCATGGCCGTGGGCGGAACCCCCACCAAATGCCATGCAGACACCAACAAGCAAAAGGGGGCCAATAAGTGATCCTGCATACGGTGCAACCCCCGGAAATGGGTCCCACCGGCCCGCCCTGTAGCTTCAGGTGGAGAAGGGTTGCCCTGATACTGTGACACCAGCGCTGCTGTGTGGAGGCATGATGTTGATGTGCAGTGTGGCTACACCCCACCCACACCCCGGATGGAAACAGAGACGAGGAGGGGAAAGAGGTGTCAGGGCACACCCCGCAACCCGTGACAAGTGGGCCCAGGCAGACCTTTCCACCCCCCACTGAGCCTGAGACAAAGAGCGACAAAAAAGTTTAAAGGGGGGAAAACAAATAAAAAGGAAAGAGAACCCATCTATGTTAGTGAAATTGCTGTGGTATAGTAGAAAATGTAAGTGTATACATAATGGTGATGCAGCATATCATGGGGGACCAGGGTGTCTTCCACCCAAATAATGGGGTGACATGACCTTCTAAAAAAAAAAATTGAAAATAATTTAATTACAATGTTAACTGTACCTGTGTCCCTTAAATGGAGTGTAGGACATTGTGTGATAAGCAGTAGAAGAAACACAATAGGAAAGTAAGCAAGTACTTTAAAGAGGAACTCCAGCTGTTTCTAGAAAAATTAAAAGTCAGCTGCTACAGTATTTGCAAACAAGCATAATAACAATAAACAAGTATCCACTAGCCTAGTGATCCAGCATAGTCATTACTCGGCATGGTTCTTTGCCGGTATTTGGGTACCTAGCACCACCATCTTGAGTGTGGTAAGCTGGCTATGTATTCCTACTGGCTCATAGCCGGCTCCCCACTGGACATGTGCAAGTCACACTATGCTCTGCGAATGGACTCCTAGCCTCCTGGGACCTGTGATGTGTGCCAGGAGGTTGCGGTTGGGTGGATTAACGTCTGCTAAGATCACCCAGCCATTCCAAGTGGAAGTGGGAACGGGTACCTCTTATAACTAGGTAACTGCTCCCTAAAAATAAACAATTCCAAATATAGTAGAGGAGGAAGAAAAGGGGAACTTCCGGTTTTATGTGTTTTTCTATAGTTTTGCTTTTTTATTGGTTGCCCCAGTGCCCTGACTGCCTTTACCCTCATCTATGTGGATGTATGGGTTCAGGCTGTGTTTTGGGCGATGTTAGGCTGCGGCCGCACGTTTCGCCATTACCACGCATATGCGAATTGACGGCACATGTGCAGTAGCATATTAAGCAAGGTCAGGTACACAGCTGATTCAGCTGAGTCCAGACGTGATAGGGAGGCGGTTTTGGGGGAAAATTTCTAAACTATTTAAGGGTGGTATGATTGTGAGCACTTGTGGGTCTTCATTTGGAGGTACTTTCTCTGTGATAGCAGTGGTATTTGGCAAAAAACTAGGCAAATAGTGTGAATGGTTTTGTCTTGACATTCTCCCTGTTACAAACAAGGTATTTTGAATTGTCTTGGAATTGGATTCGATGAAATGAGATGTATAGCTTTCTGGATATACAAACAAGTATTGTGCTTTCTATTTTATTGCAGATTTGATTTTTTTGCTGTATATCTCAGCCATTGGAATCTGTCTACCCATTTGTGTATGGATTTTAACAAAGGAGATTTCTCCTGGGTATGTCTTGTAGTACTAGTTGGCTAATGCTTGAAGTGATGGATATTTGGTAGTGGTGTATTATCTATCATCTTTCCCTATTTCAGTACCTTATGGCCAAACATGTGACCAATCAGCCATAACTGCCAACCCCTATGTATTGGACCCTTTCTTTGGCTTTTGGGACAAACCTCTCTATATGACTTCAGATTCATCTGATATAGACAGACGCACTGTCAGAAATGTCTAATGCCCTTAGGGGGCCCACCAAAGTCACTATTTACTAAATGTAAGTCTTTGTAATTACTATGTATAAGCAAAATGACAGTGATATGTATCCATCTTGTATTTGTGATTATATACTATTTGCATTTATTTTGTTTCTTCTACTGCAACTCTACTACATTCATTCCCCTCCAAATAGAACGCCTAAAGAATCCGACAGGCGAAATGCATTGAGTTGTGCGTCTCTTCACACATGTGTAATGGTGTATGCCATGGTTATCCATGATTGTGTGCATATATGATTACAGAGGAATCAGTATACTTTGCCAAGGGGAAGTTTGTTTCATAACAAAACAATTTGTACTTAATGTCTATTTGGTATAGACATAATTTTAACCATTTGTAATCCTAATAAAATTGAATTTTAAATATCACATTGTAAGATCTATTGTTCCAGGAGGAGGTTTCATATATATATATATATATATATATATATATATATATATATACACTGTATATAGGCAGTCAGGCTCCTTGTCTTAGGAGACATCTGCCAGGATGGCTGGGTAGAACAGTTTCCAACTCTTCTGCATGTGAACATAGAGATGGGAAAACTACGGCCAAATAAACCACTGTATCTAGGCTGGTTTATGTTATGTTTCACAATTAGTGATATTATTAGTCACAGGTCACTGTTGATTGCTAAACACTCAGTAACAGCAGCCTCCAGGGAAATTGAATTGGGCATGGCTACCAATTTTCCACTACAGTTGAATCCTCTTGTTGACCCAATCTAGGAGGTGGTTAATTAATCCCTTGACCTTCATCATAATAAAAATAGGGAATTCATTAACAGTTTTTTCACTGAGAATAAAAGGCAATACACTACAGCACTGGAACCATTGCCAAATTGGTCTGTGTAGGGAAGATAGTAGTGATAATAAGGAATAAAAAAAATAAAACAAATTGAACCCCCAAAGCATATTAAAGAACAGTTTACATTAATATAGACTAACGTCAAGCAAGGAGGCAGGCAATTGAATTTTTTTTTTTTTAAATAAACAAACAAATAAATAAATAAAAAGCAGGGGAGCCACTGTTGAGAACAAATTCCTTCATAGTTGTTGCTTTTTTTTTTTTTAACATTGTGGCAGCACCATAGCTAAGCAAAGCACCTGGACTGGGTACAGAGGCTGACAAAATATATATATAAATATATATATATATATATATATATATATATATATATATATATATATATATTTTCATAGACTTTTTATGAATTACAGCAGCACCATAGCAAGAAACATCTTCATGAACTTTCAAACTTAAACCAGGCATCTAAGCTGATGATAAATTGAACTTTGTATTTCTATTAAGTCCAGTAGTTTATAGTTTCTCCAACTCAAGTCATAACTTTATCTACAAACTGGACTCAAATCACCAATGTTTTGCATCTCTAATCTTTTGCTACAGTCCATTATAGATAACCAACTCAGCAGAGTATAGTTAACCTATTATTATTTTAAGGTTAAAATATTTAGTGATCTATAGACTAGACCAGGACTATGCAATTTGTGGACCTCCAGCTGTTGCAGAACTACAAGTCACATGAGGCATAGCAAGACTCTGACAGACACAAGAATGACACCCAGAGGGAAAGGCATGATGGGACTTGTAGTTTTGCAACAGCTGGAGGTCCGCTAATTGCATATCCCTGGATTCTATCAAGGATGTAAGGGTATCAAAAACAACCCTGCCAGTGAGAAACAAGCAGTTTACACATTGCCATACTGAGCTGTAAATGTGCGGGTCTTAAACAGACCACAATATATATTCAATAATGCAGTTTTTAAGTCTCCAGAAATAAAATATTGATTTGATTCTGTTTATAATCTGCATGTGTGAGTGGCTAGAAGTATACAACATATTAGGCTCATTAGCTCAGCCATTGGCAGGTTAGGCGCACTGTGGTTACTTAGAGGTCTATTGATTTTAAACAAGCACATTGTACACATCAGATGCTATGGCATATAAAGATTTTTTTTAGATTTCCTTCAACTTACCACTGGCGGTTTTATCCTCCCCGTGACCTTTGTTTCTGTTCTTTTCATACCAAGTGAAAACAATGCACCAGCCAACTTTAACTTTATCAGACATATCTGAGTGTTAGTGCAATGTGCAGCGAAAAAGAGCCTGCGAGATTATAGCAAGCGGTCAACGAATATCTGTATTGGGCTCACATAAATCAAATTAATGCTTGGCAGTTGGTAGGCCAGACTATAAATAAGAAATTGGCTAAAATCTCTGATACATACTTAATAATGAGCATCTTACTATGCTTTCCCCATTGCATGTGTAATACCTTCATTATGAACAGGAAATGAAACAAACTGTACCAAATACACTCCATTGTTTTGATCTGATGATTATTTAAAATAAGCAGGGCTGTGTTTATTCAAAACCTCAAGTCTATGATATGCTTTCTTTGCATATCAATGTATTTTTAATAAAGTAAATTTTACCGTGCCATTTCTTGATCCCCCTACAATTGAATATTTATGTCAAAATACTGTACGTTGAGAGAAAATGTTATTTTAGGTACTTCTAAAGATTATGTTTATTTCCCTTGGCTTCCTATTGAAAACTAGTAGCTATTACCAACATCAAGAGCAGAAAGCCACATGCAGAAACATTTGTTCTTTGTATAATCAATTTTTTGACTGATTACAGAAATGCCACAATTCTCCTCTGTATTGCAGCAAATAGAAAATACATGTATTTTTTAATGTCTTTATGAATTTACATTCAACTAGGCTTTTTTTAGTCCATGTGGAAAAAGTTCTGGGAGCCAGTTTAAATGATGCTGGGGCAGCAACTATTCTCTCAATGACTTTTTAAAACAGTGCCCAGGTGCAGCTGCTCTTATTGGTCCTCACTGACACTAGCGCTGGAATTGACAGCTGTCCACAAGGGCATTTGAACACATAAATGACAGAACTGGTTTAGCTTGATTTTAAACCGATAACCCCTTGTGTGGATACTGTATTTGCATAGTCATGTGTGTACAATGTATATGTATAATTAAGAAATTATAAAAAAAATTACATCTCAGAAAAGTAGAGGCAATGGTTTTGGCAAGATTCTATATAAAGACAGGATAGCTATTCCTAAGCAAAGACCAAGGTGTCTTAACGATGCAAAAAAGATCATTGTGAGATTAAGATTGCACTAATGTCTCTCGGGGTGGCCATGTATCAGAAAGATTTAAGCTCTCCATCTTAAGTGTATTTTGCGAATATCCCCTAGATTTCAATACATGTTCCAAAACAGTAGCGTCAATAAAAATCCTGACACTGAGTTGAAAAAGCTAGGCAGATAGAAACTAGAGAAATACAACAACTTATCGAAATCAGTATGTTTATATTATTAATATTATAATAATACAATTACAGTATATGTGTGATGCCTCCAGGAGTTTATGATTTGCTAGTGTGCCCAAATCATATGGAATGCTAATATAAAAACTAGAACTATTCTATGTGAGGGTTCATTGTGTGGCACTGTGATGTATAAGAAAAATGTTGGTGTCATATGTATCTTGTGTGACATATAAGAAGACTCTGAATTTCATCGAACTATTTTGCCTATGGTACAAAAAGCAATTCCCTCCTCGACATGATAGGTCTTTCTATTATGACTTTTTCTGGTGTTGTAGTCAATGTCTGCACTTCTAGTGTGTAACAGTATGCTGTCCTCCATTTTCTTTAATGGCGGCAGCCCCTACCTATTGAATACACCTGCCACATTTAGTTGACTAATGTCTATAAATAACTTCTTACCATGGGCGTCCGCTCATAGGGTTAAGGGGGGGCGAGTGGCCCCCCGTGGAATCGGCAAGGGTCTGCCATGCTCGCATCTGTAGCTGTGCTGACTCAGAGTTTACAGAGCTCTTTTTTTTTTTTAAATCAGTAAAATGGTTTATTGTGCCAAAAATATAAGTACGGTACAGAGATATATATCAGCATACAAAAAATGTTGCAAAATAAAATTATTACAAAAAGATTTGCTTTGTACGCATGCTAGAACAGAGGCACCAGGAGGTGACCTAAACCAAATTCCGCCATTAAAGGAGTTTGAACTATGCCGGGCAGGTGAGAAACCGCCTCTCCCCCCAACACTAACACACACTCGGCCAACGGGCCAAAACTGAAAGTCTGCATTCCACAGTCTGCTTAAGCATTCAGAGTCCTTATCCATCCTTAAATAGGTTCTCCCGACCACATTATGTAATCCCCACAGGCGCGTGCCTCAACCATGGTCTAAATTTTATACATTTTTTGACTTAGTCAGACATATTTTATAATTTTATGTTTTGTGCGTCAGGAAGATAGAATCGACTACATCTGTAACAGCCGGGTCATAACCAATCTCGGAGGTGCCAGTCCAGGCGTTTCCAGCCAGGGTTGCCAGATGGAATTAAATTTCTTAGGGGCATTTCTATGCTGATATGTATAATGTTCCCTCACTATAATAAGATTTACCTGATCAATCCATTGTTTCTTAGTCGGGACATGCGGGGACAGCCAGAATCTAGCTATCTGTTTCCTTGCTAGATATAGGAGCCTAATCACTGCTATATTAATAGGTGGGGGGTATACCTCTTCGTCCACGGCACCCAGTATACATACTATGGGGTCCAGTGGGACCCTAACTTGGTACACCGAGGAGATAACCTCTGTGACACTCCTCCAGAATCGGTGTAGCTTGGGGCATCTCCACATCAGGTGAATAAGCGACCCCTCCCCCTTGCATAGCTTGGGACACAGTGAAGAGTCCCTTCTTCCCCATCGAAACAGTTGAATAGGCGTACGATAAACCCTGTGTAACAGGAACAGGTGAGACAACCTGTGAGACTGCGAGACAGAAGTGAGAGGGCCAGCCTGTAAACAAGTTTCCCAGGTCTCGCCATCAATGTCCCCCAAATCCTCTGTCCACCCTCTTCTGCATGGCAGAGTTGCTGAGTTTTGCACAGACGACAATAGGGAGGAGTATACATGGGATATCATACCCTTTCTTTCCGTGCCAGAAAATACCTCAGTTAACAGCCTATTACTAGATAATTGGAGAACTGACACCTGCCCCTGTGCCCGAAGGGCATGCCGGAGTTGTAGATACCTATAAAATTGTTGTCTGGGTAGACCAAATTCACTTTGTAAATCCTGAAATGATTTAAGCACATTGTTACTGTAAATCTGGGCGATGTTCTTAATTCCTGCTAGTTTCCAAACCTGAAAACCTTCAAGCCTGAAGATCTCCATCAGGTTTAGGTTGTCCCACAAAGGAGTGTCCGCAAGAAATCCCGAGACACCCAAGGTGGATCTAACCATAGACCACAGCTTCCTAAGGAGGACCACGGTGGGTGCCGCCTGAGGCAGATGTGGAAAACCCGCCTCCAAATTTGCTAGGACCGACGCACTCCCCGAACCCGTTCGCAGTAGAGTATCAATTGAGTCATTATCATTGGCCCGCCCCATGCCACACAGATGCTGCATTTGAGAGGCTAAAAAGTAGAACTTAGGATTAGGAACAGCCGCTCCTCCCTGGTCTTTATCATATTGTAACGTGGACAATCTGATACGGGCCACTTTTTTTTTCCAAATCAGTGATCTAAACAAGGAATCTATCCGGGTGAACCAACGACGAGGTATCCACTGAGGGGAATTGTGCATAATGTATAGAAGTTGGGGGCCCCACACCATTTTTATTAAATTTATTCTACCTATTACTGATAGCGGAAGTTTGCACCAGGTATTACAGGTCATTTGCAGGCGTTGGAAAAGGGGCAACAAATTCTCCTCCAAATATTTCTGTGGGTTAGCTGACACCTGAACCCCTAAGTATTTAAAAGATTCCACCACCTTCAATGACCCCGCCGCCTCCGGTAGAGAGGCAACCGGACCATCCACAGGTAAAATGACGGATTTACCCCAATTTATCGAGAACCCCGACAAGGAGCCAAACCGTTGGATCAATTCCATAGCTGCCGTAAGAGATGTATCCACATCTCCCAGATACAACAAGGTATCGTCTGCGTAAAGAGAAATCTTCTCTATCTGTTCACCTCTCTCAAAACCGATTATCTCAGGGGAGGATCTTATCCGCGCCGCTAACGGCTCAAGGGCTAGTGCAAAAAGCAGGGGCGATAAAGGGCACCCCTGCCTTGTGCCTCTGTAGAGCGGAAAGGGGTCCGTAAGGTCCCCATTCACTCGAAGCCTGGCCGTGGGGGCAGCATAGAGCAACCGAACCCATCTAATAAAACTGTCACCCAGTCCAAAGCGTCCCAGGACCTCCCACAAATAGGGCCATTCGACGCTGTCAAAGGCTTTGGCAGCGTCTAATGACAGGATCGCCCTCTGTTTCTCGTTATCAACAGGTATCTGTAAATTAAGGAAGAGGCGCCTGATGTTGAGGGCAGTTGACCGGGAAGGAATAAAACCTGATTGGTCTGTATGGATTAGTTTAGTTATAACTTTAGCTAGCCTGGTGGCCAGTACCCTAGCCAGTAGTTTAACGTCTGTTGTCAGTAGTGATATAGGTCTATAGGAGTCAGCACTTTGGGCATCCTTACCAGGCTTTAATAGGAGAACTATTATGGCCTCATTCATGGAGTGGGGCAGGGACCCCTGATCATACGCATCTACAAACACTTCTTTCAAAAGAGGTATCAGGCCTTCAGAGTAGCGCCCATATACCTCCGCCGGCAAGCCATCCGAACCCGGAGACTTGCCAGGAGAGGAGAGCGCCAATGCCTCCAGTAGTTCATCAGCCGCGAGCGGCGCACTCAATTGCGCCACGTCTGCGGCCGACAGACGCGGGAGGTGACACTGATCCAAAAAGGAGGCAATCTCCTCAGTAGTAGGTGAGACTTTAGAGGAATACACATCAGCATAGAAATCTTTAAATGTGGATAGCACATCCGCATGAGATGAGACCAGTGACCCCGAGACATTAGTTATTGACTCTATGTGTGGCGAGCCCCTTTGTGCTCTCACCATCATAGCCAGCATATGACCTGTGCCCTCCCCGTCCTCGAAGTACTTCTGCTGAAGGAAAAATCTTTTATTCTCCGCCCTGGTCATAGTCACATGCTTAACCATATTCTGAGCCTCATTCCATGCCCTTTCGGTATGCTCAGAGGGGGAGTCCACATAAGCCGACTCAGCCCTCCCAGCCTCCCGAAGCACGAATTGTTCCCAAGACTTCGTCCCCGTTTTAATGGAGTTGATAGACCTAATAAACTGGCCCCTCAAAAAGGCTTTAAGAGCATCCCAGAGGACACCCAGGCCCGTGGAATTCCTGTTAATCCTAACAAAATTCACTAGTTCAGTATGAATAGGATCAGGGGCTGGGAACAGCGACATCCAGAAGGGATTAAGCCTCCAGCAAGTGCGCTTAGGGATTCCAGACGCCAGTATCTCAATACATAGAGGCGAGTGGTCAGAGACAGTCCTGGCCTCGTACTTTATGGACGAAACCAGGGGAAGCATCTCACTGTTGCCCAGGCCCAGATCAATTCTAGAAAGGCCCCTATGCGAGGCGGAGTGGCATGAGTAACATCTCTCCTGTGGGTGAGCAAGCCTCCAGACATCTCTTAACCCCAGCTCCTGTAGAAGCTGAGCAAAAGGCGTCTGGCTCCTTCTTGGTATGGCCGCCCGCGCCCCAGGAGAAAACTTATCAAGGTCGGCACACAAAAAATTATTAAAGTCCCCCACTACAAGAGCGGGGACACCAGGGTGACGTGACAAGAAGGTGGCCAGGGTCTTAAGAACCTCCGCCGAAAAAGGTGGCGGTATATATATGTTGGCTATAATACATGGTGTGCCATTTAGGGAACAGTGCAAAAAAATAAAACGACCTCCAGGGTCTATTAATGAGGAGATAAACGTATACGGTACATTTATGCCAATAAGTGTACTGACCCCTCTGGCATACGATGAAAAAGCAGAGTGGTACTGGTTGCTATACAGCCTAGAGGAAAATGGAGATTCCTGACCTGGTAGAATATGCGTCTCCTGCAGGCATACCACTGAGGAGCCCAGACGTTTAAGCACATGACCTACTGCCAGGCGTTTCACCTTGTCACCCAGCCCTCTAACATTCCAGCTGGTTAACACAATCTGTACTGCCATGTCTTAGGTATAGAATCATCTGCAGCGAACACCACATAAATGCATTTCAAGTCAATAGACCAGGACCGTCTTACAAATAATAAAATAAACACTATTCCATCTCGGTCGGGACAGAACACAAAAAAATAATAGTAGCGAGAGTGACCAGGTGGGGGGGAGAGAATCACATTTCTAATTTTATGGGGAGCATAAAACTCAGGGGGAGGTCTCCCCAATAACTCAGTCCAGGCGCATTGGGCACAACCTGTGGAAATAAATGTCAAGCAGACTGTAGACATATCATTCAAGAGAACCATTATCAAGCTCAAAAAGTTTAGCAAAGGAACCAAAAATAATAAAAAACCGTCGATGAGACTTCTTGTCCACGAGGGACTCAGTTCTAGTGGGCAGAGTTCACTAGCCAGCTCAAGGGCATCCGCCTCCAGCGGATCTTTTTTCAGTGTAGAACAAAACATGTTTAAACAGTGCGAACACCTCCTGTGTAAACAGTTCTCCGCCTTGGAAGGAGGTTGAAATAGGACATCATTCCAGTCCCGCTGTTAGATAATAATGTTGGTGCTTGTGAGTAAAGCATGTGGCGGTCACTCATTCCTACGTCTTCTCCCCAAATCTTCACGCAGAGAGCGCTCCTCTCTATCCATCCATTGCATGGCTTGGGCAGGTCTCTCAAAGAAGTGCACTTCATTTCTAGCTACCACACGGAGCTTAGCAGGATAAAGCATGGCATACTGTAATTCCAGGAAGCGCAACCGCTTCTTGACATCATTAAATTGGGCGCGCTGCTTTTGCACCTCTGCTGAAAAGTCTGGGAATAAGGATATCTTGGAGTTATCTATAACTAGAGCCTCCCCCAGGGTGCGTGCCTTAGACAGGATGACATCCCTGTCCCTGTAGTGTAGCAGTTTAAACAGAAAGGCCCTGGGCGGGTTCCCCGGGGGTAAAGGCCTCAGGGGGACACGGTGTGCGCGTTCCACCGCAAACATTTGTGAAAAAGAGTCTTTTCCGAATTTCTCTGTCAGCCATTGCTCTATAAATGCCACCGGATTCTTTCCCTCCATTCTTTCTGGTATTCCAATGGCTCTAACATTGTTGCGGCGCATTCTATTTTCGAGTTCATCAATTTTTGCCGCATGTTTAGCGACCATCAGTTGCTGGGCATGTGCCTCCCTCTGCATAGGGGCTATGTCATCCTCCAATACACTAACACGGCCCTCAACATCAGTAGTGCGGTCCCGCAGCTTCTGCATGTCCTGGCGCATGTATGTCATTTCTGCCTTTACCCCCTTAAGTTCTGATGCTAGATGTGTCACTGAGGCATTACAGGCCGTAATTGCTGCAAAGATGTCCCTTAGTGTGGGCTCAGGCCCGTCCGGGCCCGAGGCCTCCACCGCATCCAGCACATGGGACCCTGGTGATGTACTCACTGTGTTCCACGGCAGCACTGGCGCGGATGGGTCCTCCAGGGGCACAGTGTCGTCAGCGTCGGATTGGGACCCGCTCCGGTTGTCTCCGCCATCCCCAGGGACCTCCAGGAGCTCGCGTGTGCTGATCGGGGAGAACAACTTCTGAGCCGCGGCTTTATATTTCTCTTTCGCCGACTGCGCGGCGCCGCCATCTTGGATCGCGTGGTCCGGGGCTGTGCGGCCTTGTGTATTACGCCGGGACATCCTATCTACGCCCGATCCGGTACCGTCGAGGGTCGCTGTAGCAGCCAGGGGAGTCCAGGTAAGTAGCGGGACCAAAGTAAAGCCACGAGCGGCTTGTCAGCAGGATAATCGAGCGGATGATCGGCGGAGCTCACAGGACGTGCGACCGTCTACATCCCCAGCTAAGCCACGCCCCCTTACAGAGCTCTTTACTGCCACCTCTGGCCGCTTATTGTAAGTGCGCCCTCGTGTTTGCTTTGCTGCCTGTAATGTATTTTCAAAGGGACATGTGGAAACAGGACTTGGGAGAAGGAAGACCACCGTGACCTTACAAGTGGGGGCTGTGAGTACAAGTGAAGGGAGGAGGCTGTTTGTGTACAGGGGGGGGGCTGACATATATACAGATGAGGGGGCAGCTGAGTGCATACAGGTAAGATCAGTGAAGGGGGGGTGCCAGATATAGGAAAGATCATATCATCTGTCCTGTCCTGTGTACAGCTATATACACCCATCTTCCTTCCTGTATTCCTCCATCATCACTGACTGCAGATATACATCATCTGTCCTGTATATAGAGCTGTATATACCCACCTTCCTTCCTCTATATACCAATACCACCCACCCCTTCTATATACACATACTGTACACCCTCTGTATTGTACATTTGATCAGCATAGTGAGGCTGCATATCATGGGCACATGTCTGCGCTTTATGGGATAATGACTAGCCCCTCCCCTCCCCTCCCCTTCATGACATTGTCAAAGAAGCGGAGCATAGGTGACCGTAAAATTATGCCCCCCCCCCCCGGAAAAAGTTCTGCGGACGCCCATGCTTCTTACATTATTTCTTGGTTCCCATGTGTGTATATATTACTGAATTTGCTATAATGTTTCCATATGTGTTCCTTGTCTGATGAAGGGCCGATGTAAACCCAAAATTGTAAGCCCATAAAACACTGTTAATCTGACTACAATAAAACACTTTACAGTGGAAATATATTTAATTAATTATTACAGGCACTTTCAGTGCCTTGAAAAAGTATGCATTCCCTTTGAAATTTTCCACATTTTGTCATGTTACAACCAAAAACGGAAATTAAATTTTTTGGGGGATTTTATGTGATAGACCAACACAAAGTGGCACATCATTTTGAATTGGAAGGAAAAGCATAAATGGTTTTCATTTTTTTTTTACAAAAAAATATGTGAAAAGTGTGGCGTGTATTTGTATTCAGCCCCCCTGGGTCAATACTTTGCAATTACAGCTGCAATTTTTTGGGGGGGGTGTCTCTACCAGCTTTGCACATCTATAGTGACATTTTTGGCCATTCTTTTTTGCAAAATTGCTCAAGCTCTGTCAGATTGGATGGAGAGCGTCTGCGAACAAAAAAGTCTTGCCACAGATTCCCAATTGGATTTAGATCTGGACTTTGACTGGGCCATTCTAACACATAAATGTGCTTTGATCTAAACCATTCCATTGTATCTCTGGTTGTATGTTTAGGGTCATTGTCCTGTTGAAAAGTGAACAGGTTTTCTTCTAAGATTGTCCTGTATTTGGCTCCATCCAGCTTCCCATCAACTCTGACCAGCTTCCTTGTCCCTGCTGAAGAAAAGCATCCCCACAACATGATGCTGCCAAAATTTTGGTCTCATCTGACCAGAGCACCTTCTTCCACATGTTTGCTGTGTCCCCCACATGGCTTCTCGCAAACTGCAAATATAACTTTTTATGGCTTTCTATCAACAATGGCTTCCTTCTTGCCACCAGATTTGTGGTGTGTACGATTAATAGTTGTCCAGTGGACAGGTTCTCCCACCTGAGCTGTGGCTCTCTGCAGCTCCTCCAGAATTACCATGGACCTCTTGGCTGCTTCTCTGATTAATACTCTCCTTGCCCGACCTGTCAGTTTAGGTGGACGGTCATGTCTTGGTACAGTAGGTTTGCAGTTGTGCCATACTCTTTCCATTTTTGGATGATGGATTGAACAGTGCTTCGTGAGATGTTTAAAGCTTGGGAATTTTTTTTATAACCTATCCCTGATTTAAACCTCTCCACAACTTTATCCATGACATGTCTGGTGTGTTCATTGGCCTTCATGTTCACTAAGGTTTTCTAACAAACCTCTGAGGGATTAAAAAACAGCTGTACTTTATACTGAGATTAAATTACACACAGGTTGACTCTATTTAATAATTAGGTGACTTCTAAAGGCAATTGGTTCCGCTATATTTTAGTTAGGGGTATCAGAGTAAAGGGGGCTGAATACAACAAATGCACACCACACTTTTCACATATTTATTTGTAAAAAAAAATAAAATAAAATCATTTAATATTTTCCTTCCACTTCACAATTATGTGCCACTTTGTGTTGATCTATCACAAAAAAATCCCAAAATACATTTATGTTTTTGGTTGTAACATGACAAAATGTGGTTCATTTTAAGGGGTATGAATACTTTTTTAAAGGCACTGTATATAGCGTCGTCAATGTACACAGTGCTTTACATCTATACAGTATATATTGTACATTCACAATAGTCCCTATATGGACTATTTTAAATACCCAATGCTGTTACGTCTACCCTGTTGCAACAGCACTCTACCTCATTTTCCTTTTAAAGTATGTTGATCTGGATGGCACTTGTGTCAAATGCTTACGTACATGGATTTGGATATTTAGCTTGTGAAAAAGTTGTAATTGTGTTAATTTGTGCCCTCCCCAGCCCAGCTTGAACTTATGTTACTCAACAAATTTACAGAAACCAATTTTTTTCCCTGAATGCATCTTAATGTAGCGTTAAACGAGCATTAAAACTCTTTTAACCGCTTAAGGACCAGTGCACGACAATATACGTCGACACAATGGCACGGCTGGGCAGATGGACGTACCTGTACATCCCCTTTAAGATCCAGCATTGTGGGCGTGCGAGCGCCGCCACAAGCTCTGTCCGACCACGGGTCTCACGGACTTGGGACTTCCACGGAGAGGAAGAACGGGAAAATACTGATGTAAACAAGCATTTTGCGATTCTTCCTAGTGACAGGACACTGATCACAGCTCCCTGTAATCGGGAGCGGTGATCAGTGTCATGTCACACATAGCCCATCCCCCTACAGTTAGAAGCACTCCCTAGGACACACTTAACCCCTTCAGCGCTCCCTACTGGTTAACCCCTTCACTGCCAGTGTAATTTTTACGATGTGTCCGCCATAATGTCCCAGTCACGAAAAAATAACGCTGATCGCCGCCATTACTAGTAAAAAAAAATTATTAATAAAAATGCCATAAAACTATCCCCTATTTTGTAGACGCTATAACTTATTGTGATTTTTTTTACCAAAAATATGTAGACGAATATGTATCGGCCTAAACCGAGGAAAATATTTTTTTATATATATTTTTGGGGGATATTTATTATAGCAAAAAGTAAAAAATACTGCTTTTTTTTCAAAATTGTCACTCTATTTTTGTTTATAGCGCAAAAAATAAAAACCGCAGAGGCGATCAAATACCACCAAAAGAAAGCTTTATTCGTGGGAAAAAAAGGACATCAATTTTGTTTGGGAGCGCAATTGTAAGTTAAAGCAACGCAGTGCCGAATCGCAAAAAGTGTTCTGGTCTTTGGCCAGCCAAATGGTCTTGGGCTTAAGTGGTTAACACGTTCAGTATGTTCACTATGAGATAAACCGTTCTGCTAAGTTACATAAAAGTCACACTAATGTGATATCATTTTAATCTACAAGCATTGATGATTACATTTTGAGGTAAATAAGTGGTGTAAATAAAAATGTATGTATCCAGTTGTGCTACAAATTTAAAGCCCTATCTGTCCTTAAAAAGTAAATGCTGTATAATATATTAGGGTATATATTAGGGTACGCTACAAATGCTAAAAGGTGTAATGTGCAAAACTGAGATCACCATAATGAAAAATAAATGCTTCAGGGGAAGAAGGCCTTGGATTTAGCCTTGATTCACACCAGTGTGGTTTAGAAATCGCGCTAATTCAGACTGTGAGAGACCATTTCAGGTTAGGCTTTACCACACATGCAATAAGTCAAGATGTGCCCAGATGTTTCAGTATTTTCTGCATTACCCACCTGGCACAAGTATGCAAATCTGGAGCTCTGAATTACTGCTAACACTTCAGAGACAGTCAGACACCTAACATTTTCAGAAGGGATTCTGTATTCCTCTCAGTACAAGCTTCCTCTAAAGCAGTGGTTCTCAACCTGGGGTCGGGACCCCCTCGGGGGTCAAATGATGATTTGCCAGGGGTCACCAAATCCTAGGCTGTTCCTGAAGCCCGCACCTCTTTTGCAGCCACCCAGCAGGGCTGTCCCTGGAGCCCACAGCCGCCCACTCAGCCTCTTTGCAGCCCCCCATTCAGTTCACAACATGGCTGGGGGGGGGGCAGAGACTCTAGGTCTGGAATGAGGAATGTGAAGTGTGAGACATAGTGAGTAACACTACCTGTGATTATAGTTCCCATTAAAAGTCCCCACTACAGTTCTCAGATCAGAAAATTACCTTGATCAAGAGCACCCAAGTTGGCTGATCAGAACTCTCCCACCAGCACTGCCACTCATCCCAACTCTCCCACCAGCACTGCCACTCATCCCAACTCTCCCACCAGCACTGCCACTCATCCCAACTCTCCCACCAGCACTGCCACTCATCCCAACTCCCCACCCCCAAAAGGAAGGAATAAAAATAGAGAATACGTTGAAAGGAAAGGAAAAGAGGGGGAACAACAAATAAAAAGGGAGAGAAAGATTAAGAGAAAGAGCAAGAAAGACGTCTAGATTTAGGGATGGGGGGGAAAAAAAGAAGAAATTAGGATAGAGAGATAAAAGGGAAAGAAAGGAGAACAAAGAGTGATACATACTAAAATGTACCATAAGGGGTTTTAATACTTCACAAATGTAAGGGTTAGGGGCGCAAATTACTTGTTTTGCCTTGGGTGCTGACAACCCACGCTATGAAATTTTTTACTGTTAGGGGTCCCCACAACTTGGGAAATTTTATCAAGGGGTCACGGCACTAGAACGGTTGAGAACCACTGCTCTAAAGCATCATATAAATAAATAAGATCAGCGACACATCTCTCTGTTGGACCCTGGTACAAAGCTAGCACCATCAACTGCTTAGCTAAATTTAACTGGTCCACCCCCAGAGTGATATGATGATGGCTAAAGATTCTATATGTAGGTTGTCAGAACCACCAAACACAATAGTCAGTGTCAGGTGTAAAATTCTCAAATGAACAGTGACTTCTAAAGTATATAAGATCTCATATTTACATGTGGAACTATAGAGGTTATATAATTTTTGAGGTGTCCGTGTGGGCTCCAATATATTGGGAGGACCACATTGGCTCTCAATATACGAATTGGAGAACATCTTTCTAATATCCGTGGGGGATTTTCATCATCACCATAACAGGAATCCTTCATTACTTCAGGTCATTGCTATTGAGAGGTACATACCCCACTGGCAAGGGAATAATCTTAAAATACATATTTCACGTAGAGAAACCAGATGGATATTTGATACCTATCATATAGTCCCCTGGGGCTCAACATAGATTGGGATATGAATTGTTATATAGATAACAGTTAGATTCTCCTTCTTCCTTTTAGAATAGTAATAATAGATTTGCTCTGTGTTTCCTCCACCCCACCCCCTCAACAGTGTTTTTAACACCTCAAATCCAAGGTGGCTCTGACCAAACCTCATCCCTACTTACTGTTCATTCCAGCATCAAGCACATGTAATATAATATTATTAACACTTAGGACTCCCCCCTTCTCAAGATCTCACCCACGTCTCTTGCCTTACACATTTATAGACAGAATTACATAAGTTAAATTCCCTCTCAAAAATCCATGTGCTTAGTCACATAGCTCAGTAAATCTATTTACATCATAGCCGACCACATCAAGTTCCCAGACAGCACGAGTCTGATCAATAAGCTGTTTATATGCAAATCATTAATACCTTTCAAGTTACTTCGGTGTGGTCTCTCCTCTCCCAGAAGTGAAGTCTCGCCAACCAATGAGGTCAAGTTTGGTAATCAGGTCTGCGGATCGGACGGATCAGATCGGGATTCGGCGACTCATGCAAAATGGTCATTTGAACCCTGATGGGGTCACGGCCCTCAGGTTGAGAACCGCTGTCCTCAATGCTCATAAAAGCTACTAAAGTGCTACTAGAAGCTGGCACAAAAATGCTGATGGCAATATCTCTCATCCATCTTTTCAAACTTTTCAAACAAGCTAGTGTCCATGGGGCCTAAAAGTGTATGCCTAGCTGTAGGCACCATCAAATAGCAGGGGTCATAGAAAGCCTATGTAACCCAAATAAAAACATTTGGAGGTCTCTAAAACTCCACAGTAGCTCAGATATTATGACAGAGTTTATCTAAAAAAGGCTTTGGAACCCCCTGGACTCCTGGTACACCGAGCAAGAGTCTTGGCAAACAAGGGGTACCTTGGATGAGTCGGTACAAACAATAGTATGTATGCAAGACATAACAACATATTTGGCCTGCCAGATGACAGAAGAGCAATACATGCACCTTTGCTTATTTGTTCAAACTATGTTTTAACAAACATATTTCACTTATGAGTTAACCACTTCCGTACCGGGCCTATTTTGGCAGTTCTCTCCAACATGCAAAAATCATAATTTTTTTCTAGAAAATTACTCAGAACCCCCAAACAATATATGGCCCGGATTCACAAAGCACTTGTGCCGACATCTCGAGATACGCCGCGTAAGTGCAAATATGCGCCGTCGCATCTGTGCGCCGTGCTCACAAAACCAAGATACGCCTGAAAATAGGCTTCATCTGACCGACGTAACTTGCCTACGCCGGCATAGAGTGGGCGCATATTTACGCTGGACGTATTTGGCGCTCCCATTGACTTTCTATTAACATATGCAAATGAGGGAGATACGCCGCTTCACGAACGTACGTCCGTCCGACGCAGTGCACGTAAAGTCATACGTCCGGCGTAAAGTTATGCCCCATAAAGGAGATATAACTCAGCAGCATCCATGCAAAGGGCTGCACCAGGGAACACAAGCCATCGTATTTTACGTTGTTTACGTTAGACGTGAATATGGCTGGGCGTAGGTTACGTTCACGCCGTAGGCAGTGGTCTGTCGTATCTTAGGGAGTAGATCCGACGTGATTCTGAGCCCATCATTTGCATGGGGTCACGCCCAGGGCAGGACTTAGGGTGGTGGGGGCCCCTGGGCTTGAGTGTTGAAGGGGCCCCCTGGAGTCGAGAATTGGGGGGGTCAAAGATGTTGAGCGAGGGGGGGGATCATAGTTGTTGAGCGGGGGCGCATTAAAATTGTTGAGCGGGGGGGGTGAATTGAAGTTGTTGAGCGGGGGGGCGCATTAAATTTGTTGAGCGGGGGGTGCCTCTCACCTGTGCACAGAATGTGTCGGCTCTCTTCCCTTAAGCAGACATCCACACACCTCTCTGGTTCCTCCTGGGGGGGTTTTGCAGTTGTTGAGCGGGGGGGGGGAAGTACCTCTCACCTGTGCCGACAGCCGGGGCCACAGACTGTCATTAGCCCGGCTGTCGACTTTCTTCCCTTCAGCAGGCACAGTCCTCCACACACCGCTCCGGTTCCTCCTGCTTCCGCGCTGCCTCCTTTTGCAGTGCGGGAAAATTAACCCTTTCGCGGAACTGCAGGAAGAAGCTGTCTGTGCGGTAAAGTCCCGCAGAATCCGTGCGTGTTGGGAGGTATGCGCAGGGCCTCCATCAGGAATTTTGGGGCCCTTACACAGCTTAAGGCATGGGCCCCCTGGAGCAGAGAACCGGGGGGGGGGGTGCTACCGCCTGAAATTGAGAAGCGGGGGGGGGGGCCCTTTACAAAAAAAAGAAGAAATAAAGAAAAATATATATACAGTACAGACCAAAAGTTTGGACACACCTTCTCATTCAAAGTGTTTTCTTTATTTTCATGACTATGAAAATTGTAGATTCACACTGAAGGCATCACAACTATGAATTAACACATGTGGAATTATACATAACAAAAAAGTGTGAAACAACTTAAAATATATTTCATATTCTAGGTTCTTCAAAGTAGTCACCTTTTGCAGCAGACACATCTCTAGAACTGTTAAGAGGAGACTGTGTGAATCAGGCCTTCATGGTAGAATATCTGCTAGGAAACCACTGCTAAAGAAAGGCAACACGCAGAAGAGACTTGTTTGGGCTAAAGAACACAAGGAATGGACATTAGACCAGTGGAAATCTGTGGTTTGGTCTGATGAGTCCAAACTTGAGATCTTTGGTTCCAACCCCCGTGTCTTTGTGCGACGCAGAAAAGGTGAACGGATGGACTCTACATGCCTGGTTCCCACCGTGAAGCATGGAGGAGGAGGTGTGATGGGGTGCTTTGCTGGCACTGTTGGGGATTTATTCAAAATTGAAGGCATATTGAACCAGCATGGCTACCACAGCATCTTGCAGGGGCATGCTATTCCATCCGGTTTGCGTTTAGTTGGACCATCATTTATTTTTCAACAGGACAATGACCCCAAACACATCTCCAGGCTGTGTAAGGGCTATTTGACCAAGAAGGAGAGTGATGGGGTGCTGCGCCATGTGACTACCTCTTGAAGTTCATCAAGAGAATGCCAAGAGTGTGCCAAGCAGTAATCAAAGCAAAAGGTGGCTACTTTGAAGAACCTAAAATATGAAATATATTTTCAGTTGTTTCACACTTTTTTGTTAGGTATAATTCCACATATTTCCACATTCCACAATTCCGTGTTAATTCATAGTTTTGATGCCTTCAGTGTGAATCTACAATTTTCATAGTCATGAAAATAAAGAAAACTCTTTGAATGAGAAGGTGTGTCCAAACTTTTGGTCTGTACTGTATATATATATAAAAAAAGGGGGTAGCCATCTGGGGCCCTGGGTACCACTGGGCACTTTAATAAAAAGAAAAAAGAAACCTCTGGGCCCTTTAATAAAAAAATAAACATTTATAAAAATAAATAAAAAAGGGGGGGTTGCCACATGGGGCCCTGGGGACCTCTGTAAAAAAAAATATATATATAAAAAAAGGGGGTTGCCATCCGGGGGCCCTGGAGACCTCTGGGCCCTTTAATAGTAATAAAAAAAAAATATATATATATATATATATATATATATATATATATATATATATATATTTTTATATATATATATATATATATATATATATATATATATATATATATATATATAAAAATATATAAAACATTTTTTTTCAATAAAAAAATAAATGAAAAAAGGGGGGTTGCCATCCAGGGGCCCTGGAGACCTCTGGGCCCTTTAATAATAATAATAATAATAATAATAATAATAATTATATATATGTATATATATATATATATATATATATATTTTTATATATATATAAAAAAATATATAAAAAAAACATTTTTTTAAATAAAAAATAAATAAAAAAGGGGGGTTGCCGTCCGGGGCCCGGGGGGCCTCTGGGCCCCTGGGGACCTCCGGGCCCCTAAAAAAAAAAAAAAAAAACATTTTTTTTTTTTTTAAAGGGGGCCCCCTATTGGGTGGGGCCCATGGGCTTGAGCCCAGTCAAGCCCAATGGTAAGTCCGGCCCACTCACGCCTCATTTGCATGGCTCACGCCCACTTCCACATACGCCGGCTTACGCCTAGGAAACCCAGCACAGATTTGGCAGCACTGGCTTTGTGAATCCAGTGCTTGCCTCGCTGCGCTGCGTCGGCGTAGCGTAAAAAAGATACGCTACGGCGGCATAATTATGCGCCGCTGTTTATGAATCTGGGCCTATATGTTTTTTTAGCAGACACCCTAGGGAATAAAATGGCGGTCATTGCACCTTTTTATCTCACACGGTATTTGCGCAATAATTTTTCAAACGCCTTTTTTGGGGGAAAAAAACAGTTTCATAAATTAAAAAATAACAAAACAGTAAAGTTAGCCCAATTTTTTTTTATAATGTGAAAGATGAAGTTATGCAGAGTAAATGGATACCTAATATGTCACGCTTTAAAATTGCGCACACTCATGGAATGGCGCCAAACTTTAGTACTTAAAAATCTCCATAGGCGTTGCTTAATTTTTTTTTACAGGTTACCAGTATGGAGTTACAGAGGAGGTCTAGTGCTAGCACTGTTTGGCGGCGGGAGGGGTTAAATATTATACCTGCAAAGTTAAAGGATTGTTTCTCTGAATGATGCATGTGAGACTCCTTTCCAATAGGACACTTTGCCTAAAGTGGTTGTAAAAGTAGAAGGTAATAATAAAACATTATAGCATATTGTTTTTTAAAACTAATAACCATTCAAACAAAAAACATTAAAAAAATTATTATTTGGATCAAAAACCTGTTAAATCAAATAACTGAACTGTACAAAGAATTGTAGATTGCTACTGTGTGAGTGCAGAAGACTATCCTGTGCAGCATGTGTAAGAGAAGCTGTGCGTGGGACAACTCTGAAAGAAAAAAGCATTAGTAGGTCAAAAGAGCAGCGCACATGCCGACTATAGACTATTTATGAGTAGATCGGAACAGTGGGAGGCCTGGGCTTAGAGGAATTTGTAGGTTAGTGTCAGTACTTTAAATTTGAATTTGGAGAAGTGGGAGATAGTTATAGCAATAACAAAGTGGTATATCTATTGGACAGAAGGACCAATCTAAACAGTGTGTGCTGCTTTATATATTTTTGTAGCGGTACCCCCGTAGGGGCTGCTAAGTGATATGGCCCACCTGTCACCCTACCCAGCCCGGCATTCACTTCTCAGTCACTTTAAGACAATAAACAGTCCATGTGCTTGTTTTTGTTTGTTTTATTTAGGGAATTTTACTTGGATGGGGTGAGGGAAATATGGGATGCCCGGTGAATTGTATATCAATTGGTGGATTGTATATCAATCAATTGGGACAACTATGTACACTTCTCTGTACAAGTTGCTACTTCAGTCTCCTCCAGCACTTTTCTTGCTTGCAGACTATGGCCCGGATTCAGAAAGGACTTACGACGGCGTATCTCCAGATACGCCGCCGTAAGTCCAAATGTGCGCCGTCGTATCTATGCGCTTATTCAGGAACTGAGATACGCCTGAATTTTGCAAGATACGACCAACGTAAGTCTCCTTACGCCGTTGTATCTTGGGTGCATATTTACGCTGGCCGCAAGGGGCGCTTCCGTAGATTTACACGACGAATATGCAAATTATCTAGATACGGCGATTCACGAACGTACTTGCGCCCGTCGGATTTAGCTACGCCATTTACGTAAGGCTTACGTCCGGCGTAAGTTTACCCCTCATAAAGCAGGGATAAGTCATGTTAAGGTATGGACGTCGGAAACGTCGGAACAGAGTCGTAGTTTACGTTGTTTGCGTAAGTTGTACGTGAATGGGGCTGGGTGTAGGTTACGTTCACGTCGAAAGCATTGAGCCGACGTATCTTAGGGAGTATTTGCGATGTGATTCTGAGCATGCGCGGGCATGTGCCGTTCGATCGGCCATGCATTTACATGGAGTCACTCTTCATTATAATACAACTTTGAAATACGCGGGCTTACGCCGGCCCATTTACGTTACGCTGGCATACATATGGGAGCAAGTGAATACAGTACTTGCCTCTCTACGTTACGTCGGCGTAGAACATATGAGATGCGCTACGCCCGCTCAAAGATACGACAATGTATCTGAATCGCGGCCTATTCCTTTTCCTTTTCCTCCTGCACAACTCTTAATCCTATGTCTAAGTCACCATCTGCTAGCTCTGAGCCACTCCGAGCCCACACAAACCAAAACAAATGAGCCTGGCTGGCAGCCCGGCCTGCCTAAATTTTCCTACACTCACCAAAAATCCTAATCTAGCACCTACCTATGTAGAGGGTGCTACATTTTAAAATGAAAATAAGTAATATGATGCAATGCACATCCATATTCTTCAATTATGTATTTAATATAAATAAAAAATACAGCCAAAATACAGATTTCAATGAGGTAAATGTAATTAGTATTGTAATACTGGTTTACATTATTTGTACTTATATAATTAGTGTTTAACTTTCGTAAAAAAAAGTTCAAATGTTAAAACACAAGTCACTCTAATGCCGTGTACACACGATCATTTTTCGGCATGTAAAAAACTACAATTTAAAAAAATTATCGTGTGTGGGCTTCACATCATTTTCTGGGTTCTGCAAAACGACAAACAAAAAATTCGAACATGCTGCATTTTTTAACGACGTTTTAAACAATGTCGTTTTTCGGGTTGTAAAAAATGATCGTGTGTGGGCTTAAACGACGTTAAAAACCCGTGCATGCTCAGAAGCAATTTATAAGACGGGAGCGCTCGTTCTGGTAAAACTACCGTTCATAATGGAGTTAGCACATTCATCACGCTGTAACAGACAGAAAAGCGTGAATCGTCTTTTACTAACACAAAATCAGCTAAAGCCGCCCAAAGGGGGGCGCCGTTTGAATGGAACCTCCCCTTTATAGTGCCGTTGTACGTGTTGTACGTCACCACGCTTTGCTAGAGCATTTTTTTTTTTAATGATCGTGTGTGGGCAACGTCGTTTTAATGATGAAGTTGGAAAAAAAAAACGTTTTTTTCTAGAAGCCGAAAAATGATCGTGTGAACGCGCCATTACACAGGGGAGTCTCTACAGATTGTTCCCATTTTTTGGTCTATTTTCTATTTTTGACACTTTTTTTGTGTTGAGCCCTATGCATTTTTGTACCATATGTTTTTCATCAAATGCATTGTAGTTTTTCTAAAGAAAACCAACCAACCAATGCAAGAGAGCATTTTCAATCCACTGATAACCAATGCAACAGTAGAACTTCCTCTTTACTAACCACCAATATAAGGAATACATTTCTCTCTACCAATCAGCAGTAAAAAGGCGGTGGGTGGTCTGCAAGTGGCTAATGATGCTTTGTAAAATTAGCCTTTTAAAAAGTCATAATCTAAATATAAAAAATGATAAATTGCCCTACTCTAAGATATTTTTTATAAACTCAAAATGCAAATAGGTTGATATTAGGAAACTGGCCCACATACTTTTCTGCTCATCTAAATAATCTTGTTTATCGGGTTACTTTGCTGTTCATGTTTTAATACAATTTTAACATGTATTTATATTCATAATTTATTTTTATTGTATCTAGGAATATTTGCATAGTCCATGTTTAGAGTTTGCAATCCAAGTCATAGCGTGCTGGCAAAAACATGCATCATTTATTTATAGTTATGCATAACAAAACTGATGTAGTACTTAGGTATTAATTTGCATGTGAGCAGAGATAACATAATGTTACTGAACTCCCATGCAGCACAAACCTTCTTTAATACTTTGAAACTAATTTTTTTAGCTTTGGAGTGAGATGGGATGTCACTATTGTGCTGCTCACTGGGGTAGATTCAGGAACAATTTCCGCCGGTGTAGACTGAGATGCGCGGCGTAAATGCCAATTTGCGCCGGCGTATCTCCGCGCCGTATTCAGCAAACAATATTACGCCGTAACGTAGATTTTTTTTTTTCGTTTGGACCTTTCCACGCCGGTGCGGCGTGGGCGCCCATTTACGCTGGTCTGAACTAGCGCGGCCCTGGTTTTTCTATTTTAAATATGCAAATGAGGGAGTTGGTCCGATTCAGCAAATTACGAATTGCCGGCGCAGGCTACTCCCGGTGCGTGTAACTCTGGTTTGCAGCGGAAAGTTACCCTTTATAAAGCAGGGGTAACTTTACACCAAACTTGCAGAGGTCAGCTGGAGAGCAGCTAAAGCAGCAGCGTTACAAACGACCTGAGCAACAACACTTGCTGGACAACACATAGAGGCGGTCCCCATGTTGGGAGAGGCCCTCAATAATTACAGCCCTCTCCTCTGGGCTGAAATTGGTCATCCGCCCACCTGAGGATTCCTCATCAGCCATAACTGCCCCACCACAATGCAAACCACCTAGCTTGGAAAAAAAAAGCTTCAGTACATTTGCACCTGCAGGGCGGAAGTCTGGGCTGATTCAGGGACTGGGCTTTGGTAGTGGGCCGGCGTAGCTCAGGGATCACGCCGGGGCGCAGTTCTGAGCATGTGCAGATTGGGGCATTTACCCCTGGATGTCACTGAGCATGTGCGGTCTAAGATGCGCCCCGGCGTGACCCCTGCGCCACGCTCCCCGCTTCATTAGCATAGGGAGCCACCCATTTTATTCTACCCCGCCTTACGCCGCGCTACGCCGCCTTACGCCGTGTAAAATCCGCCACGCCGGGGCAAGAGACAGGAAAAAAGTTTCCTGAATCACTAGCATGCCTCTCTGCGCTGCTCCGGCGCAGTGTAAAAAAGATGCACTGCGCCGGACCAAAGATCCGCTGATGTTCCTGAATCTGGCCCACTGTTCTTTATGCTGGAGGATCTGATATTAGAATACAAAACTCTGCCTCTACCAAGGTGGCTGCCTCCCTACATATATACAGTGAAAAACAAGACATGGTGAGGTTGATTTACTAAAACTGGAGAGTGCAAAATCTGGTGCAGCTCTGCATGGTAGCCAATCAGCTTCAAGGTTTTATTGCCAAAGCTTAATTGAACAAGCTGAAATTACAGTAGAAGCTGATTGGCTACCATGCACAGCTGCACCAGAATTTGCACTCTCCAGTTTTAGTAGTCCGTAAAGGGGAAAGATCAGCTGCAGGGTGACCATAAAAAATACTGGTTAAAACTCCTTTGCCCTCTGCCTGCCTTTTTTTGGAGGCGGAACTTCCACAGTTCAGTTATTTAAAGTGGAGTTCCACCCATAAATATAACATTACATCAGTAGTTTTAAAAAAATGTCATTAGTCCTTTACGAATTTTTTTTCTTCTTTTAGATGCCTTCAAAGTGTTGTTGCTAGGCAGAATAGTTAATCTTCCCACTTCCTGCACCTAGGTGCTTAATGCTTCCTAACCTACACCGCACAGACTCCTGGGAATGTAGTGGGTGTAACTTTCCAGGAGTCTGTGCACTCCCCAGTCTCAAAGAATCATGTGACTTGGACAGCACAGGTGCTGAAACCTGATCTGACACTGCTTGTGCAGCACTGAGCATGTGCGAGATCTGCAAGGCTGAAATCCAGGAAGTCATACAGTCTGGCTTCATGATGCCCACACTTAAGATGGCCCCAGTCAATTTCTATTTTATAAAGTGTCTAAATGCTGTAACAACCTAACAAAACGGACCTTAGTTTACAGACTAACTTTACTAGAATACATTAAGCTTGTGTATTGCAGGGGTATTTATATTTAAAAAGTGAAATTGTGGCCGGAACTCCGCTTTAATATCTATGTTGTGCTAAAATCTCATCTCAGATTCAAGGCAGTAAATGTGTGTTGAACTTTACAAGTACTTTAAAATAAGTTAGCAAATTCAAGATTGTTCTTGATTAATAAGAGAGAGGGCTAGAAATAATTGAAATGCAATGTGGAAATTAATAGATGATTTTACTTTTTTACCACAAATACACTTTAAAGCGGATCTCCAGCGCGCCCTCCAAAACCCCCGAAAGGTGCTAAATGTGGTACCAAATGGGGGGAGGAAGCAAACAAGCAGAGATTCCACTTTTGAGTGGAACTCTGCTTTAAGACCCCATTCACACCTGAGCGTTTTGTGGCTTGAAGCCTGAAGCTACAAAACGCTGGAGGGGAAAAAATGTATTATTCTCTATGGAGATGGTTCACATCTCCACTCCAAAACGCCTGAAGCCAGAAGCTTTAAAATGCCTGAAGCTCAAACAAGTTCTGGGACTTTTTTTTTGGACAGATTTGTTTTTTTTCTTCTGCTTTTTACATTGGTGACCTTTTGACCTGTACAAAATCGTGGCAAAAACGCGGTAAAAAAACGCTGCAACATCGCGGTAAAATTTTGCAACTTTCTGCCTGAAAACGCTACGCTTAGGTGTGAATGGGGCCTCTGCGTTTTCAGATATTTACAAATACAATAGACTGAAAAAATGTATAAATGTATATTGAGGGAGGACTGGGAATAAATATATGATAATATATAATTTTACATTTAGACCTGGGATCTTCAAACTACGGCCCTTCAGCTGTTGCAGAACTACACATCCCATGAGGCATTGTAAAATGCTGACATTCACAGACATGACTAGGCATGATTAGAATTTTAGTTCCCGAACAAGTGGAGGGCCATAGTTTGGAGACCCCTGATTTAGACCATTTTAAGTGTTTTGAGATATCTGTAAATACAAGAGAATGAAAAAAGATATAAGTATTTAGGGATTATCTATGTCAAGGGGTATACTTGATTCATTTTCCCACACCAAAGGTACAGGTTCTTATGAAGTACACACATTTAATTAAAATCGAGCAACACTGGTTTAGGTGACCAACAAGTATTGATGCTAAATGTTTTCATTCTATGGTTACCTTTATTCTGTTAACCTACAAAGCCCATGCAATTGTGATGTATGCAACAGAAGATAATATTACTGACTGTAGAACTCTTTTTTTTCCCCACAAGATGGCAGTAGTAAGTGTGCTTTATTTAGCTTGTGGTTGACTTTGGACTGTGGTACTCTGGGAGATGTAGTGTGGAGGATGTTTCGAGCCATGGCCATCACTGGGAACTTAATGTGGTTCTAAAGGCTATAGTTTTTTTATCTTCACAAGGTACAAAACCTTTTGTGTGCAGCGCCCCCTCAGTTTTTTTTATCTTCACAAGGTACAAAACCTTTTGTGTGCAGCGCCCCCTCAGCCCCCAATCCTTACCCAAGCCCCCTTTGATCCAGCAATGCTCACAGTAACCTCAGCCGTCCTGGGACTCTCCCCCCTCCTTATTGGCTAAGACAGCAGTGGGAGCCCACACAGCACTGTCCCCAGTGCAAGCAACTTTCTCTGGGGGCACTGCTCGAGGGGAAGGGGCCAGGAGCACCGGCGGGGGGACCCAAAAATAAGAGGATCATATCTTCACAGGAAAAGAGGGAGCTGGGATTGCCACATCTTTATAAATACTTTGTAGCCACCAGACTAGCTCAACTTTCTGTAGTCTACTCCAAACTTGAAAAACCGGACTGGGTCCACATAGAGAAACAGGCTGTTCTCCAACTTTCCCTGGACTATCTACTTTGGTGCCCCCAAAAGAGGAGACCACCCATTCTATCCCCATCCCTCTCTCAATTCTTCGCCCTTTGGGACATAATCCGTTACCTTCCAACCCTGGCCTCAAAGGGCTCTAGCCCATATGTTTCAAAATCCGAATTTTCCTCCTGGAATGGACAGTATGACCTTCAGTTGGTGGTTGGACAAGGGTCTGTACTGCATAGGACACTATTTCACAACTAAGGGCCCTCTTACCCTAGACTACCATTTAACCAAATTGGATCTCCCTGACACTGAAAAACTCAGATTTAGACAGATATCACAGTTTTTACACGCTATATGGATGGAGAAGCCTCTCCCTCCCAAGTTCACAGATTATGAGCTCTGGTGGGGGCAGGCCATGTGACAAAGGGGAGGGATCTCTGTCATCTACTCTTCACTCACTCGTCTGACCGAGAAGTCTCCCTCCATGTTAGCATGGGAGGCCGACCTTCAACATGAATGGGACCTGGAGACCTGGCAAGCAGCTTGCTCTGACTCATTTTGAGGTATCTTGAATACTGCCTTGATGGAAGAAAATTTAAAAGTACTCATATGGTGGTACATGACTCCCACCAGGCTTGCGGCCATCTACCCATTATTAGATCCCAGTTGCTTTAGAGGCTCCAACTCCTGGGTTCGATGGTGCATGTCTTGTGGGAATGTCCCAGAATTAGACCAGTCTGAAAAAAGATATTTAACCTTATTTCTATAGTCATTAAATGCGTGGTCCCCAGGTCCGCATCGGTTGCTCTCCTTAATGCCAGGATCCCGTGTATATCTAAGCCCAATCAGAAGCTGATCCGCTTTATGCTCCTCGGGGCAAAAATCACCATTGCTTGGAAACAGCCCAGGGTTTCCGTTGAAGAGGTAAAACGCAAGATCTCTTGGATTATAGCGAAGGAAAAGTTGGCCAGTATCTTATCAAACACGACCTCAAAGTTTGAAGCTGTGTGGGAACCATGGCCCTTTGTCTGAGAACTTTAGAGTAGCATAGTTGGTCTCCGTTGTTACTTTTGCTGGTCACTTGGGGTGACTCATCTCATACGGAGAGCTACTGTTTATGCCTTTGGGGGTCACAGCAGATGGTGGAATCTAAAGCACCTGTAAAGGACTTTGTGAAGCTGAGTTTGCACTCATGATTATGTTTATGCTGGTTGACTTTAACGTGTCGATACAGTCTGATTCTTCTATGATTTTAACCTGCCAATACACTCTGTTCTTCTTTTATAAAGTTGTTAGTCCAATTCATGTGTGCCTGCTAATGTTTACAGAAAGGTTTACTGGTGGTGTCAGAGAGGTTGAGGCCTCACCTAGGGCTGGACAAGAGCAGAGAACCCAAGTTAACCAGCTGCTCCTGCAAGGCTTTCACTACATGTACCTGAAAATAAGACCTCTATGGTGAAGCCCTATCATAGGGTAAAAGGTGTCATTGGAGTAGCTCAGTTTGGTGAGTGATACACACCACATGGAACCACCATTGCGTTTTATGTAAGGAGTTGTGTGGCCTATGTTTCTCTACTTTGGGCTTTAGCTGATAGATGTACCCTTTTAGGGCTTGTACCACCTACGGCTGTTTTTTTTGGTTAAGGGGACTTAAAGCAGTGCCCTTTTCTGAAATTGGATACAAAAAAATTATCCAAAAGAGTTTATTTCTGCAGGTTGCATCTAAAGAGGAAACCAGAAATGTTTCCCAGCACAATTTTACCTAGAAAAACTTGGAGCAGAGACAAAACATAACAGAACTCTGTTTTCAGGAAAGAGGACAGTCTCCTACGTAAAATCATTAACAAACTTTCATTATTTTCATTAAGTTTGACCAATAACACTCTTCAGACAGTCATAACATTGCTAGGAGCAAGATCCAAGCAATTCACAATCATTTCAGATTCCACAAAAACCACCATCCTCTGGAGAAATATTACTAAAAGATTTCATTTCCAGGTTTCTTAAGAAAACAGATTTAATTTCTCTGTTAGCTCAAAAGCACTGTAGGTTACAACTGAACCTTATAAATTAGGTTTTCTTGGCCCCAAGACACCCAAAACCAAGCGTAGTTTCTGTGAAGTCTGTTCAGTTACAGGCCACCATTGCCAAAAATGCTTTATATGTGTTTATAATAGAGGGGAAGAAATGACTTGTTTTCTGCTAGGAGATGTGAAGTATTTTTCGAATTACCTTGCAAAGCTGACTTTTATGCGCCTGCCTCCTGGCATAATTATGACTATGGGGTTATTGTAATGATCATGAAATACTATCCACCATCAATAACTGCAAAAGAGTGATGATAAACCTCAAAAAAGGTTTGGCTAGAAGGAGCTTGTGTGGGAAATTTCGCCAACTAATCAGTGGCAACTATTAGCCCGTAAATTAAGGGATTATGCCTGAAAATATTTTCCATCCACACTTTCTCAAGGATAAATGGAAAAACTTTATAATTATCAGCAAGCTACTGTATATGTATATAATGAGCAACCAAGGTGGCAGATTGCATATGGCTACTCCAGTTTATGTTGCAGTAATTGCTGTCTATTGTAATCTTTTCACATTAATTACCTATATAGGGAAGTCAGAACGTCCTACTGTCTGCTGCTTCTGTCTTCCACTTACTTTCACGCTTTGCTTGTGTGACCATGCTTCTGCCTGCCTCAATCTCTGGATTGTTCACCTATGCTCTGCCTCTCAATTTGGTACCACAACTGGTTGCCTACTAGCCTCCTGTCACTGCTGGACTCTGTGAGTGGCTTCCTGGAACATTAGCATCATAAAATCCACAATGCCAAAAGATCTGGGGAAGACTTGATGTTCTGGAATTTTGTTTTGGAGCAAATCTTACTCTTCTGTGACTTGGAGGGTTCGCTAACTAAGACACCTAGAACAAAACACCATCAAAATCTACTCCACATAGATCTAGGTATTCCATTTTTAACAAATATGGCTATATATACATGTTGTATGCTTGCTTTCATGGGGGGTAATCTGGCAATCAGTTTTTCTTTTCTTTTTTTTAACATTATTTCCCAATGTAATAATGAGTCGTATTCTTTATTATTCTATGTAGAAGATCAAAAAAATAAATGTGCTTAGTATATACTATTGTCATAATCAGGCAAT
The DNA here is from genome assembly GCF_905171775.1 of Rana temporaria. NCBI lineage: Eukaryota > Metazoa > Chordata > Amphibia > Anura > Ranidae > Rana > Rana temporaria. Next base: position 283,985,636 of record NC_053492.1, read on the forward strand.
AATTAGGTTGGGTTGGAGCTTTATTGACTAGATCAGTGTTTATCAACTCCAGTCCTCAAGGCGCCTCAACAGGTTATGTTTTTAGGATTTCCCTCAGATGAAACGGCTGTGGTAATTACTAAGGCAGTGAAACTGATCAAATCACCTGTGCAAAATAATGGAAAGTCTGAAAACATGACCTGTTGGGGGGCCTTGAGGACTGGAGTTGAGAAACAGTGAACTTGATTATTGCTTCTTAATCAGGCTTTTAGGCCTCGTACACACGACCGAGTTTCTCGGCAAAAACCAGCAAGAAACTTGCCGGGAGATATTTTTTTGCTGAGGAAACCGATCGTGTGTACATTTTCGTCAAGGAAACTGTCGAGAAACTCAACGAGCCAAAAAGAAAGCATGTTCTCTATTTCCTTGACGGGAATGGGGAAAATTGGCTTGTCGAGTTTCTTGACGGCTTCACAAGGAACTCGATGAGCAAAACTATGTGTTTTGCCCGTCGAGTATCTCGGTCGTGTGTACGAGGCCTTACAGCTGGAATCTTCTGCATGCTTCCAGTGCATTAGGGTGTGCACGTCAAAACTTGTGAAATGACCACCACCGAATCAACAGAGGCTTACCAGAGATTTTGAACCCTAAAGAGCAGCAGTGGAGTCTCCCGACGCATTTTACAAAATCAACCCCAGACGAAGCAAGATTTTGCGAAACGCGCCGGGGGACTCCACTGCTGCCACGCACATTTGATCAAGTGTCTTATTTTCCACTTCTCATGTAAGTGTTTCCATCTTTTATTAAACACTCATTGTATACAGTATTATACTATGTGTGTTTTTTTCCAAATTCTTTTCCAAATACATCGGGCCCTTGGATTGACCGGTCACGGTTCACCATTTTCAAGCATTTTACATCCTCTCCATTTGATTGGTGGATTTCTGATGTTGAAGATTTTGTTATCCATTCACTCGAACAAGCTCTGTTGACCCTCCGAGCGTATGCTCTTTAGGGTTCAACATCTTTGGTAAGCCTCTGTTGATTCGGTGGTGGTCATTTCACAAGTCTGTGCCACGTTTCAGTGTGGGATTATCGCATGGTCCCCTCTTATTCAAGAATTATTCGCTTAGTGGGATTCACCATTCAAGTTGTTCCAGTTCACACATGAATTTTTGGACTTGTATACATTTTTTTGTCTTTATCTATTGACTTTTCTGATCACACACCACTCATCTGGTGTTTTTTGTTTTACTTTAGTTGCTTAGTTTCTGTATCATTCAGTCACTATTTAGCGCCACATTCATTTGTCTTTTTTGTCACCCAAACAATGACTGCATCTGATTAAATAACAATTTGACCACCTAGCACCTTTTTAATTTTTAAGTTGAAGTTTTGTCAAATAGTGTGGTGCCAAAAGAGCCACACACAACTTTCATTGTGTCCGATTCAACAGGAATTGGCTGTAATTCAAGCTGTGAAAGACCAGCGCAACTTAGTTTTAGGCTTCCTTGCTTGTCATTTTCAGGGACATATTTTCCCATCTATGGCTAACCATAAAAACCTAAAACTGATGGTAGAAGCCAATTTATGCAAAAACATGCTAAATCCCCCTTAACCACTTCCATACCAGGTACTTACGCAGCTTCCCGCCCAAGCCAATTTTCAGCTTTCAGCACTGTCGCACTTTGAATGGCAATTGCGCGGTCATGCTACACTGTACCCAAACAAAATTGGCGTCCTTTTTTCCCCACAAATAGAGCTTTCTTTTGGTGGTATTTGATCACCTCTGCGATTTTTTTTTTTTGCGCAACAACTAAAAAAAGGCTGAAAATTTGGAAAAAAAATTACGTTTTTATTTTTTTCTGTAAATTTTTTTGTAAATACGTTTTCTCTTTCAATTACGGGCACTGATATGGCGGCACTAATGGGCACCGATGAGATGGCACTGATGGACATCGATGAGGTAGTACTGACGGGCACAGATGAGGTGGCACTGATTGGCGGCGCTGGTATGCGACACTGATGGGCACACATAGGCGGCACTGATGGGCACACATAGGCGGCACTGATGGGCACACATAGGCGGCACTGATGGGCACACATAGGCGGCACTGATGGGCACACATAGGCGGCACTGATGGGCACACATAGGCGGCACTGATGGGCACTCATGGGCGGCACTGGGCACTCATAGGCGGCACAGATGGGCACTCATGGGCGGCACTGATGGATACTTATGGGTGGCACAGATGGGCACTGCTAGGTGGGCACTGGGCATGGATGGGCACTGTGGGGTGGCACTGATGGACACTGGGGTGGCGCTGATGGACACTGGGGTGGCGCTGATGGACACTGGGGTGGCAGCACTGATTGTTGCCAGTCAGTGCCCATTTGTGGGCACTGACTGGCATCTTTTTTCTTTATGCTTTTTTTTTATTTATTTTTTAGACTTTTTTTTTTTTTGGCTTTTTTTTTTTTTTTGGCTTTTTTTTTTTTTTGCCCACCCTGGTGCTCCAGGGTGGGCATCCCTGGTGGTCCAGTGTGGCGATCCGAGGGGGGGCTGCGCTGATAAACAATCAGCGCGAACCCCCCCTGTCAGGAGAGCCGCCGATCGGCTAGCCTCTACTCGCGTCTTTCAGACGCGAGTGAGGAAGAGCCATCAACGGCTCTTCCTGTTTACATCGTGATCAGCCGTGGTTGGACACGGCTGATCACGTGGTAAAGAGTCTCCGCCGGGGGCTCTTTACCGAGATCGGAGATGCAGGGTGTCAGACTGACACCCCGCATCACCGATCGCCGCGATGCGCGCCCCCACGGGCGCGCGCGGCATGAAATCCTGCAGGACGTTCTAGAACGTCCTGTCAGGATTTCATAACCACTTCCCGGACGTAAATCGGCCATAGGCCGGGCGGGAAGTGGTTAAACAATGTGTTATAATAAAGACAACCTGATTGCCTGCTCCCTTTCACTATAAAAAGCATAAAACTAAATCATTAGGATTGATCTTAATACATTGCATTTTTTTTTTTTATTATTATTAGCTTAGAAGCACGTTTTGAGTTAGATTCTTATTTTGCTGACTGCCAAAATTGATAATGTGGGAACTAGTTGTGTGCACTTGCAGTGAACTGCTCCTTTGCCTTTTCAAATTGTTCTGGGTAGAAGATCCTCAAGAGCTCATTCAGCTTATTTACGACTTGCTCTAAAACTTGCATCATTACACAAGAAAAACTGTTTAATTTTTGTGGTAAATATGAACAAAGCATATCCTTCTATAGTGTGTACTTGTCTCAGTTAAGAGCACTTAAGAGCACGGTCTGATGGACCGTTTTCATCAGACCAAACCGATCGTGTGTAGGCCCCATCGGTTATTTATCCATCGGTTAAAAAAATTAAAACTTGTTTTAAAATTAACCGATGGATACCTAACCGATAGAAAAAAAACAATTGTTTGTAGGCACGTCCATCGGTTAAAAATCCACGCATGCTCAAAATCAAAAATCAAAAATCAAGGGACTGAGACTATATGATAACTGGAGGCAACACCAATATTTGGTGATAATTGATTCCCACCCAGATGAGAGTCTGGAAAGGTGTTTTGTTCAGGTGGAACTGGAGCTCTTCTTGGGTACTTAGAAAGATACGTATGGGACTCATTTTGGCTGTGGATGTTCATTGCATTGTATATTGAGTTTACTGTATCTTTTTACATATTATAGGATAGACACCAGATAACATAGAACTGCCTCCACTTACCTCCGTCAGAAGTGGAAGCATTTTCTAAGAAACATTTTAAGAAATACAGTTCTGCCTATCAATTGAGTCCTGTATCGTTTTCTTAGATGTAATAAATATGATTATGTCTCTGAATGATTTACAGATTCATTCTCTGTATTAGACACATTAGGACAAAGTGGGTACGCAACAATTATGATGGACATTACAATTTTTATGGTTTTACGATATGATAATAAATATTATGAAATTTAGCAAGATATTTTTCTTAATGCAAATCAGTGTAATGAATGTGGCAAAAACAAAAGTGGAATACCTAAAATATAGTATAAAGAATTTTAGTCTATATAGGAAAGTTCAAGGCGTATTTCCCGTGTTTGTGTTTGTCCAGTGAAACAATTTAGAAATTTGGGAAAAATTGTTTTTAGTTTGTATGTATATGTGCATTTAGGTGTGTTTAATTATGCAAATAATTTAGTTTATTAGCCTTGATTACCAAGATTAATTTGTTTGCAGAGTGGAACAATTTACACATATTGTAACATACGTAAACTGCAAATATGGTGAGATTTGGAGAATTTACCATATTTACCCAAGCCATGAATTGATTCAATCATCTCACATTAGCATTAGACAATGAACAGCAATATTTTTTTTTTTTTTCTTTTTTTTTAAGTATATATTATAATTATTATTTAATATCATTCCTCATGCTTAGAGGCGCAAAGTAATTGTGATTTCAATTATCCCCCCCCCCCCCCCCTAGTCCATCCCTCCCCTCCCCCCCTATCTCACCTTAAACAATCTCTTATATCTCTAGTTCTCTCTAATTTTCTTCTGGTATATCTTTTTAAGTATCTACCCTTAATTTTTCTGCGTAACTCCACGATTTCTTAAAAGTCCTCCATTTATCCCATTTCGTGATTTGTAGGATGTTGTTACCCTCTATGGCCTCTTTTAGTTCTTCCATTTTGTATGTTTCTTCAACCGCATCTATCCACTCCCAGATTAAGGGGCACTCCACCTCTTGTCACTTCCTTGGAATAAGTCTCTTAGCGGCATTGAGTAGATGCGGTACAAGCGTTTTCCTGTAACTCCTTATACCTTCGTCCCCCCCATGGAATAGGATGACCCATGGGTCCATCTTGATCTTTTTCCCCGTGATCTCTTCCACACAGGCCAAAATTTATTCCCAATACCTCTTAATCTTAGGGCATCCCCACCAGAGGTGTGCCATATTTCCTGATGTTTTACATCCCCTCCAGCACTCTCCTGTCTGCTCTTCTTTATACTTTTTTAGTTTATCCGGAGTCATGTACCATCCGGATATACATTTAAAACACATCTCCGCAGTACGGCTATCTACCGCTGAAGAGTGCGTCAGAGCCAACATTTTATCTATTGTGCCCCCATCCTGCTGTGTTCCCAGTTCCCTTTCCCATTTTCTAATGAATGGGGGTATGTTCTGCCCATCCATCTTCAATAGAATCCTATATAACTTTGAGGTAGTTCCTTTTGATCTTTCCGTGGAACATATTTTTTCTAATTCTGTTAACTGGTCTCCCATTCTCAGTGGTCCTGGGAGATCCTGAATAAAATGTTTAAGCTGCTGGTACCTCCATTCATTGATTTCCATTAAATTATTTTTAAATTTTAACTCTTGTAGTGTTATTATGTGACCATCCTTCATTATATCCCTTAGTTGTACAGTGTCTTGTTTAATCCAATTACCCCCCACTTGTGTTTTACCTGGTGCAAAATAATCGTTATTTTTTAGTGCTATTAAAGGTGAATTATATTCTTTTTGAGTTTTTTTATATACCTTATCCCATATTTTAAGTGCATTTTTTGTTATTTCGTGTGCGTTTTTATCTAGTGTCCTAAATTGGGGAGGGTTCCAAATTATCTTGTCCAACCTCGCCTGTGCTAATTCATTTTCTAAACTTACCCACCTTTTTTCTTTGTTGGCTCTGGCCCACTCCACCACCCTTGTTATTACCACTGCGTCATAGTATCCTTTAATATCCGGTACCGCTAATCCCCCCTTTTTTTTGGGTTGTTTTAGGGTCTGGAGTGATATCCTATGTTTCTTATTTTTCCATATATAATTCATAATTAATTTTTTTAGTGCAGAAAATAATGTTCTCGGGAGGGCTATGGGGATCATCTGAAATTTATATAAGATTTTAGGTATAATAACCATTTTGCAATAATTGATTCGTCCAATCCATGATATTGCTCTATTTTCCACTCTTTTTGTTTCTATCTTAATTTCATTTAATAGGGGGATAAAGTTTATTTTATACATTTTTTTAGTAGATTTTGCTAACAATATCCCTAGGTATTTAAGTTCTTTGACCCAGGCGAAATGGTACTTCACTTTCAATAATTGCTCTTCTAATTTACTTATATTTATACTCATAATCTCCATTTTAGTGAGGTTTATTTTGAAATTCGTAATTTCCCCGTACTCTCTGCATAGGTTTAATAGGCTTGGGATTGATGTTTTGGGTTCATCCAAATAGAAGAGGACGTCGTCTGCAAAGGCGGAGAGTTTGTATTCCTCCTCTCCTATTTTAACCCCTTTTATTTCTTGGCAGTTCCGGATCCTGGCCAGTAGAGGCTCCAATGAGAGCACAAACAGGAGCGGCGACAGCGGACACCCCTGCCTTGTTCCATTTTTCATTGAAAAAGTTTGAGATAAGCTGCCATTTATCTTTATTTTGGCCGTGGGAGACACATAAAGTGCTGCAATCCAATCTATCATTCTCTGTCCAAACCCCATGCCCTTCAGGGTAAGCAACATAAATCCCCAGTCTACTCTGTCGAACGCTTTTTCTGCATCGATCGACAGAAGTAGACCTGGGGATCCTGCCGCTCTGATTTCCCGGAGTATCAGGAGTGTTTTTACTCCATTGTCTCTTCCCTCTCTACCTTGAACAAAGCCCGTTTGGTCCGGGTGTACCAATTTTGTCATTTCTTGTCTAACTCTTCCGGCCAGTACCTTTGCGTATAATTTTATATCAGTGTTCAGAAGAGATATCGGCCTGTACCCTGAGCAGCTTCCCGTGTCTTTACCTTCCTTTGGGATAACCGTAATGGTTGCCTCTGATGCTTCTTTAATTAATTTATACTCTCTTCCAAGGCCATTAAAATACTGGCATAATTTTGGGAGGAGGATCTCCTTGTATTTTTTATAATACATCACAGTGAAGCCGTCAGGGCCCGGGCTTTTACCGGCCTCTGTACTTGTTAGTGCTAGTTTAATTTCATTTTCTGTAATAGGCCTGTCCATCTCTCCTGCCTCCATTTGTCCAATTTTCGATATTCCTGCTTCCTTTAAAAATGTAGTGATCCTATTTTCTTTCTCCCCTTTTTGCCAGTTCTTTTGTTCTACCGAGTATAGTTTTTCATAGTATAATCTAAATGTTTCTGCAATATCTTTTGTTGTATGTAAGACCTCGCCTTTTTCGTTTTTAATTTTGTCTATATAGTTCCTTGATTTCTTTTTCTGTACCATCCGAGCTAGATGTTTGCTTGTTTTATTCCCCCATCTGTATCTTTCCCTTGCTATTAAGTTAAGTTCCCTTTTTGTGTCCTGATCTAAGAGTTCTTTAAGTTCATTTCGCTTATTTACTAGGTTTAGATATAGGTTTTGTTGTTTTCCCATTTTCTTATGTTTCTGTTCAAGCTTAAAGATCTCCCCCATTAGTTTTTCCCTTTTACTACTCTCCTCTTTCTTCCTCCTTGCTCCTTCAGAGATCAGGATCCCTCTTATCACCACCTTATGGGCATCCCATAGGGTTGCTTTAGAAATTCCGTCTATCTCGTTTGTTTTAAAATAATCTTCTAATTCTTTTTTAACCCTCAGAAAACCTTTCTCTTTGATTATTAGATCCTCATTAAGTCTCCAGTTTTGATAGGGCTTTTGATTCTCTGAGATTTTTATGGATATGCTAATGGGGGCGTGATCCGAAATCGTCATGGTTTCTATTCTCGTCTCGACCACCATTTCCAGTATTCTATGGTCTACCAGTATGTGGTCAATCCGAGAGTAGCTCCCATGAACCGGGGAATAGAACGTGTAATCTCGTTGGCTTGGGTTAAAGATCCTGCATGTATCCACTAATTGATTTCTATATAAACTTTCCTTAACCTTTCTTAGTTGTTTGTCTTGGGTTTCTGATGTCTGGTGAGTCTTATCTACTTTCGGGTCCATACAAAAATTTAAGTCTCCTCCCAATATTAACTTTCCCCTTCTATAATCTTTTAATTTCCCTAGAATTCCCAGCAGGTATTTCATCGGGGAGGTATTTGGGGCATATATATTTACAAGGGTGTATTCCTCCCCCTCCAGATTTCCCCTTAAAAAGAGGAATCTCCCTTCCGGGTCTGTCATTCTGTCCGTTAGAACGAACCTAGTCCCCTTCGCTATTCCGATTGCTATCCCTCTGGCTCTTTTGGAAATGGTATGTCCATAGTACCATCTGGGAAAGTCGGGGGAGTATATCTTTGTATTTGACCCCAGTGTAAGATAGGTTTCTTGTAAGAAGGCAATGTCTGTCCTATACCTTTTCAGCTCCTTTAATATCTTATGTCTCTTAGTTGGGCTGTTAAGGCCTTTTACATTATAGGACAAACATTTAATCACTGGCATCTTTGTTTACCTTTCTTCGGGTTACGATCTCTTCTGATTGTTTTGGTGAGATAGGGTTTTTTCCCCTCCCTACTTCCCCTCCCTCCCCCCTCCCCCAACCCCCCCAACTCTCCCCTCTCCCTCCCATCCCCTCCCCCCAACCCACCCAACCCTCCCCCCTTCCCTCCCTCCTCCCTCCTGCCCCCCCTATCTGGTCTATTAAAGACCTCTGAACCATCTTCCATGTCATGGTTCAGATCATTCCGGGTGGGGTCTGGGACCACCTCCCCCCCTCCGGTTTTCCACCCGAGAGGGGGGGGGGGACCAAGCCCGAATTTAGAGGAGAGACACAAAAAGAACCTCAAACGTAGCCCAGAAGATAAAAACAAAACGAGAGAAAGAAAAAAAAGGTGCAACTAGAGAGAGAGCTGAGGGAATGAGGACGGGGGGGAGTTTCCATTTTCCTCCCCTCCTCCTCCTCCCACCCCCACCTCCCCTCCTACCCCCAGCCTGGCAGGCTAGGGACCTGAATATCCAATTTCCTACAGAATTCATTTAAGTCCTCGGGAAATCTTAGTGTCGCAGATCTCCCTTCTTTTGTTCCAATTAAGCAAGCAGGAAAACCCCAGTTGTACTTAATATTCAGATCTATCATCTGTTTTAAGAGTGGTTTTAACAACCATCTCCTTGCCAGGGTTTCTGGGGCCACGTCTGTGAATATCTGCAGCTCCGTCCCTTCAAACACAATCGGGGATTGTCCCCTCAGCTTCTTCCAAATTGCTTCTTTATCTTCATAGAATCCGAACCTTATTATGACATCTCTTGTTCGCTCGGTGGTCACTCTTTTCGGGTTTCCCACTCGATGTACCCTTTCGATCCTAATTGGATTGTCTATTGTTCTTCCCAGTAGTGGATTAAATATCGTCTGTGTTATTGTCCCGAGGTCCTCGCCCCTCTTCTCCTGTATGGACCTTATCCTTAAGTTTTGTCTCCGGCTTCTGTTTTCCTGATCCTCCAATTTGTAGAGAATATGTCTCTGTTGCAGTTGAATCTGATCCATCTGGGCTTTTAGTGTATTTGATTCCTGCTCTTGTTTCTCTATTTGTTCCTCTACTGTTTCTAATCTGGAGAGCATGTGACCGAAGTCGGTCCTTAAGTTCTGTATTTCACTTTTTATCACGTTTTCCAATCTTAATAGCATCTCTGCCATTTCTCCCTTTGAGGGGGACTGAGTATCCGTGCTTCGTTCATCCATCCTGCTGCTTTCTAATACATTTCCAGAGGACCCCTCCTCTCTTAGTTCTATAGATGTTTCTCTAGAATTATCGCTCTGGGGTTTCTTATTTTCAACCTTTTTTACTTTATTCACTTGTTGTTGCTTTGTTACTCCCTGGGCTCCAGGGACCCGCGGACTTTCCCCTCTAGTTACAAATGGTCTTATTGAGCTTGTTGCTGTTGTGTTACTTGGAGTAGTTGGGGGTCCCCCTTTTGTTGATCTACTCGTCATTCTACTCATGTTAGTCTCCTTCTTTCTGATTCTCTTCCCCAGCTTGACCTCTTGTTTCCCCAATTGATATAGAAACCAATATATCGAGGGAGAAACCGATAAAAAGTACGATACTGGGTTGGGCCAGCGGTTTTCTTTGTAGGGATTTACTATTTTAGTTTTATTTTCTCCCCCTCTACCCCCTTTTTGGGCTCCTACCCAACTAATAATATTTCGGCGGTTCTGATAATTTGAACAATGCTTATCCGTGTACCAATATATCCAATATTTGTGTGCACAAAGGGCAAGATAAGGTAGAGAGGATAAGAGGGTCTCCCTATACTCCTCTATCTATGGGGGTGATAGGAGAAAACAAAATCTGAGCTTCAGATTTACTCCGAGTTCTATCTCCTCTTTATCCCCTACTGCCTTCTCTTTTTAGTCCAGGGGAGGCGTATAGACAGTCGGTTCTTCGGATCGTCTGAGTGTCTAGGTATTTGAGGCCCGGGATAAAAAATGCTCTCGGGGTGAGCATGAGCTATATCCCCTTTTCGGAGCCAAGGGGTACCAAAGGACTCTCTGGGCCAGATTCTCATACATTCGCGCTGCTCCTGGGCAGCGGAATATATGAGATCTACGTTACACCGCCGCAGGTCTACAGGTTTACATCCTGATTCTCAGAACACTTACCTGTAAACTTGCGGCGGTGTAGCGTTAGATTGCTCGTCGCAAGCCCGCCCAATTCAAATGGGGCGGGCACCATTTAAATTAGGCGCGCTCCCGCGCCGAGCGTACTGCGCATGCTCCGTCGGGTAAATTACCCGACGTGCATTGCGCTAAATGACGTCGCCCCGACGTCATTTGCCTAGATGTATACGTAAATGGCGTCCAGCGCCATTCACGGACATCTTACGCAAACGACGTAATTTATATTGAATTCGACGCGGGAACGACGGCCATCGTTAACATTGGTTGCGCCTGCTAATTAGCAGGGGCAACCTTACGCGTCGGGTACGCTACGCAAACGACGTTAATTCGCTGCGTCCACCTCGCGTATGTTCGGGAATCACCGTACTTACCTCATTTGCATAGACGACGGGGAAAAGCGACGATGCGACACCTAGCGGCGGGAAAAAAAAATACATTTAAGATCTGACAGCGTAACAGCCTTACGCATGTCAGATCTAATGGGTACCTATGCGCAACTGATTCTGAGAATCAGTCGCATAGATACCCGGGGCCAGATGAGGTGTTACGACGGCGCTAATGGTGTTGCGCCCTCGTAACGCCTTTGAGAATCTGGCCCTCTAAGTATATGGTCTCATCAATTCAGAGAAACAAATTCAATATTGATTCCAGTGTCCCCGCTTTAGATTGCACAGATCATATCCTACATTTGTGGGTACATTTTAGCCCAGGGTCCCTTTTATTTAATGTTACTTTCCTACTTGATATATCCCGAAGGTTTATTTTTCGTCAATCTTCTTTTTAGATAATATCGTTACTCCCCCTTTGTTTCCCCCCCCCCTTTTTTCCCTTCTTTTTTCCTTGAATATTGCCTGCTCAATTTACATCAAATAGTATTTGTAGGGGTATGGATAGACGGAGTTCCCTTATTTACCATTCGTTGATAGGGTTTTGAAGAGGGGGGGCAGGATAACTCCAAGGGTTTTTCCCTTTTTCCTGCTGTTTAACGTCCAGGGAGTTTAGGAGATACCCAAAAGAAATACAGGTCCAACACCAGGGGTGCCTTAGAGTTCCCCCAGGGCAACGGAGCGTATAGAATCCCCCCCATCGAAGGAAAGAAAACAGAGCCAAATAAATAAATAATTTAGGAAATACGAGTGTCCAAGCTCCCAGCAGAACATGCAGATAGAATTTTGGGTACAAAATGTATATGCCGGCTTTACCTATTTTAGGCTTTTCACATCCAGTATAAATAATCTCCCCCAATCGAGTAGTATAGAAAAATGCTGCAGCAATCAGTCATTTATAGTGACACATCTTATCCACCTCTTTATACAAGTTCACATAGCTTATACAGCTGGTTATCTCTGGGTTCCCATTAGCTTCCCTTATTGATCTTCTATTCTCATGTGATCAATTGTATTAAAATGTTCTATGTCATACCATGCAATGCAGTTCTAATTTAACTTCACACAGTAAAAAAAAAAACCTCTCTCTTCTCCATAGATCTGCATTAAATTGCTATTTTTAAATGCTGATTTTTTCTTCCACAAATTGATTGTTAGCATCGAATGTACCTCTGGGTCTGGATCAGCTGAGAGGAGGAGTGTGGGTGATATCCATCTAGGCTCAGCGTGCACGCTGTCTCGACACACTCACCTCAGTGTGGGCTAAGGTCCCGGCTGGAGCCACTGCAGTCGGCGGGTAACGTCCTCCCGCTACTTACCCCGCATCCTGTGTCCGTTTTCCGGTGCTGCGGCGCGGCACGATACTTCACCGCCCGCAGCCCTCAACGCCGCCAGAGATGAGCGGGTCCGGTGGCTCAATGGAGAGCCGATGGGCAGCGCGTGCAGCGGCGTGCAGCGGCAGCGTGAGGAAGCTGCTATCTCCCTCTCTCATTCAGCCTGGTCCGTCCTTCCTCCTAGCGGTCCCATCGCTCTTCGCTCCCCCACCCGTGAGCGCCTCGCGTCATCACGTCCTCACGTGGACGCGCATCTCCTCTGCCCGAACAGCAATATTTTGTTTCCATTACTTTTATTAAGTACCGGTACTTCCATTGAGTACAAAAGCGAACAGCAATATTTTAATAATTTTAAATGCTAGAACACATTGCACACCTACGCGGAATGCATGTACAGAAGGCCTATGACCTTAATTATAACATTTCTTCCAATACTATCTTGTTTTGGACTCCATGCTTGCTGTTACCATATATGGCCCCTTCTGTGAAAACCTAAAGAGCTCTGCATTAAATCATAATTAAATATAATGAATTTGAGAAAAGGGAGTGAGAACTTCAGGATAACTCATATGGATTGTCCTATCTCCAGAACAATTGCATTTTCTAACTATTCTCTTACTCTACGGGCCAGTCTACTATAGTTTATTGCCTTGCGTGGGGTAGAGAGTTAAACCTGCTGCATGATTTGATTTTGTTGTTACATATTCCAAGCTGATCCAAAAATGTGTCTACAACTGCAATTTTTTTAGAAGAGATAAATAAAAACAGTTTAATGTCCATGATAAGGATGAACTCCTTTCTCCCACATAATTTTCTCAGTTTAGAGAATTCTCACAGGGGATGTTGCAAAGCATAAATAACTGCAGGGGAGGAAGATATAATAATTGAATATACATTTCGCAAGGAACAAGGAATTTTTGAAGCATTCCAAAATTATTTTTTTAAAACCTCTGTCCCAGTGCAGAAATAAATTGTCACCGGATTAGACGTAAAGTAAGACTGCAGGCAAAAAGCTAAATACACAATTGAAAAATGTACTGTATATAATTACTATTTAACCTGAAAAAGGGATTTGTAATTTTGTAATAATGTCTACCTTACGCCACAGCAAAGCAGGTGACTCCTAGTATACCAATGCCACTTCCACGTCACTAATCTCACCCCCAGCCTCTCTTCATTAGAGAATGAATAGGCATTATAACCTCTGTTCAATGGACAGAGTTGACCTAGGAAGCCGTGATATTATACCTGGAGGGCATTCTAATCGCCAAAGGTGTGCAAGTCACAAGGATGACTGTTCAAAATGAGTCCTTTGGCAGGTATAACAGAATTGTATTTGAGCTGTGTTTTTTGCTGTTTTGGTGTAAAAGTAAAAGCTATAGTTTCTTCTTTTTTTTTTCCAAATATGAGTTTTATTAAACACCAAAAAAGGGGGGAGGCCCCCACAGTACAAAAAAGAAACATTGAACATTGTCAAAGGTATACAGCCAAAGTACAGTGCTTAAGATAGCTACAAATATATAGTTCAGCTCGCAAAGTAGTTTGGCACAATAAATCGAGCATTCGCCTCCTAAGAGGTTCGGGTCCACAAACATCAACTTACATGCAATGTCAGGAGGTAGAGGGCACTCTCCCCTTGCTTTTTCACCTTTTCTTGAAAGAAAGATAACATAAGAGTGCCATTGGGGGCGTTAGGCTAGCGGGGATAGAGGGGAGGGACCTCACAAAAAAGGGGTGGGAAGGAAACAGAAAAAAAAAAAAAAAAAGAAGAAAGGGAAAGACATGGCGGAAGTCGAAGGAAGTGATCACAAATCGAGCACAGGGATAATCTATGGTCCCAAAAGGCGTTGCCCTTCATTCAGAAGATAAAGATATTCCATTTAATCCAGGTCGTCGTGTAAGTTTCCCGTCTGTGCTGTGCAGTGAGGATTAGATCCTCCATTCTCCTCATCTCCTCCACCTTACTCAGCCAATGTGCAATGGTCGGGGGCACTGTTGCTTCCAATAAAGGGGTATGCATGCTTTTGTGGCATTAAGTAAGTGCCGTATTAGGGACTTTTTGTATGCTTTGGTAGAAATCTTACAGTGGAAGAATGCCGCATCGTCCGGGATATTATACTCTGTGAACTCTGTGTGATGCGGCGGACCTCCCCCAGAGAGACCGCAATCTGGAGCAAAACCAGAAAATATGTAGTAGCGACCCCTCCTCCTCTTCGCAGCGCCAGCAACGGTCTGAGGTAGAGGGGAAGCATTTGTGCAGTCTAGAGGGTGTCAGGTACCATCGGGATAACAATTTAAAATTTGGTCTCTTGTGTTTTTGTACACAAAGAAGTTTTGAGAGTAAAGTCAATGATACGCTGTCTTTGTACCGTGGAGAATGTACAGTTCAAGTCTGTCTCCCATCTAGTCAGGCAGGGCAGCTGCGGCTGTTCCTTTGGAGTATTCCGTAAGGAGTATGTTTGGGACAATATGTGGCCCGTACCCGCAAAGAGGTCCTCAAAGGACGTCAATTGGCGTGAAAAGTCTTGGGGGCCAGGAAGGGAGTGGAGGAAATGGTGCAATTGCACCGCCTTCCAGAAGGGAAGTCGAAAGGTTCCCACCGCCTCAGTCAGCTCTGGAATGGAGGGCCACCTCCCGTTGAGCACAAATTTAGCTGCATGGTCACAGCCGGAGCTCCGCAACGTAGGAAAATGTAAGCCTGGCTCAAAATTTGGGTGCCCGAGTATCGGGAATAGTGGTGACTTTCTGGACGTGAGGGATGAAGTTTCTTTTATATATATATATATATATATATATATATATATATATATATATATATATATATATATATTCAACCCATATGTCTAATAAAAGCAACCAAAGTTGCTGAGACGTCCTGCATTTTCTGGAGATATTGACACCTGTGAGTTCTCTATTTATAGAGTTTAGATCTGACTGGTCAGTCCTGACCTGCTGCCTACTGTGCATGATGAATTTTAGAACTGTCTAGCTGCTAGAAACTATTTGTTTTCAGCCTTTACCAACTGAGCATAAGGATATCGTTTCAGTCATTTTCCCTGTGTCGTAAAAACAGGGACTGTAAAAAGCTTAGGGAATTCTTCCACCAGGAAAAAATGTAACAGGAAAGCATGTGCCTCCTTTCAGATGTGTCCCCTTATGTGCTCAGAGATATTTTTTACTCAGTACTAAAACCACAACTCAGGGTTGGGTGGGAATGGAGAACCCCAGGATATGTTATGATAGAGTCAATAGAGCTGATTATGGCCAAACATGGCTGATTTAAATATAATCTCATACAACGTGAGAGGGTTAAATGCTCACATTAAATGTGCAAACATACTGAAAGAAGTGAGCTTACTGAAGGCGGACGTGGTCATGTTGCAGGAGACACATTTCTCCGCAGGTTCAAACCATAAAATATTCTCTCAGACTTACCCCCTATGGTACTATGGAGATTCGCCCATTAGCCAAGCTAAGGGGGTGGCCATAGGGTTTGCCAAAGAGATAAGGTTCACTTTAGATGAAAGAAGGTCGGATCCAGATGGGAGATACCTGTTTCTGAGAGGAAAAATGAATGGAACTGTAGTCTCATTGGCAAACATTTATTGCCCAAATAAAAATTCTATTAAATATTTAATGGGGGTTATAACAGAGTTCATGGAGTTTAAAAGGGGAGGTGCTATAATGGTAGGAGACTTAATTTTTTGTATAAATCCTGAGATACATAGTACGTCTCGTGCACAGGGGACCGGAATGGCCTTAAGGTAAAAAAGAAAATGCATCAACATCAGCTAGTAGATGCGTGGAGGATACGACGTAACAAGCAGCAGGATTATACATTCTGCTCCCCTGTACACGAGACGCAGGATAGACTTTTTTCTGATTGAGCATAGATTGTTTGAGATGGTAAGTAGTACCAAAATTGGAATAGTGACCTTTTCGGATCATGCGTCAGTAACACTACAATTGAAAATAGGGGAGACACAACATAAAAGTAAAAATTGGAGACTTAATGAAGAACTCTTACAAGATAAAGCAATAGAAAAGAGAATAACAGAGGAATTAGAACAATTTTTTAAGATTAATAGTACGGAGGATGTCTGAGGCCGTAGTCTGGGACACCCACAAGGCATACATACGGGGAATACTAATTAACGAGGGAGCAGAGAAAAAAAAAAAGAACTAAGGTGAATAAAATAACCCTAATAAAAGAAATATATCAACTGGAACAACAACATAAGCAAACTAGAGAAAAAGAATCCCTATTAAAATTAAATATCAAGAGAAGCGCTGAGACAACTAATAGAGCAGGAAACCTGAATAATGTACAACCAAGTAAAGAAAGAAAGAAAGAAAGAAAGGTACCAATAGGGAAATAAGCCCGGGAAATACAGTTTTTTTATTTTTATTTTGCTAACTATGTAGAAAAAATACAAACAGGGAGTGGAGAAGTAGTTCATAAAACAGGAGAAATAGCGAAAACCTTTCAAGATTATTATGGGAGACTCTATTCAATTAATAAGAACGAAACAAGAGAAGAGATGAAACAAAAAGGGGAGAAAAAACTTTTCTAAGGGAAACAGAATGTGAAACAATATCAGAAGATAAATGTGGGTGTCTAGAGGCCCCTATAACAGAAGATGAAAACAGGGAAATTATAAATAATTTACCAGGTGGGAAAAGCTCAGGACCGGACGGTCTGACGATACTCTATTACAAAAAATGTATAGATATTTTAGTCCCTAGAATGTGCTCTTATATGAATGGGATAGGCGCAAGGTGGGATATGCGTAGGCGTTAGAGGCCACTATTTCTATAATCCTGAAAGAGGGTACAGATAGTACACTTTGGTCTAGCTATAGACCAATCTCACTTTTAAACAGTGATACTAAGATATTCTCTAAAATATTGGCAGGGAGGATGAAAACAATCATGAACGACCTGATACATACCGACCAGGTAGGTTTCGTCCCTGGAAGGGAGGGGAGGGATAACAAAATTAAAACTCTTTTAGCTATACAGAAAATTAAAAATAGCGGGGCCCCAAGTCTACTCCTGTCAGTTGACACTGAAAAAGTGTTTGACAGGGTAGACTGGGGCTTCATGTGTATAGTACTTTAGAAGTAATAGGAATAGGACCAAGAATGATCACCTGGATAAAGGCACTTTGCAACCGACCTATGGCAAGAGTGAAAGTTAACAGAACTCTCTCGGGATTATTTGAAATGCACAATGGTACAAGACAGGTATGCCCTCTATCCCCCTTATTGTTTGTGTGGGCACTAGAACCCCTATTAAGAGGGATAAGGATGAACCCGGATATAAGGGGGATAGGGGTTGGAGCGGGTATATAGAGGATCTCCCCAGACACATCCTGTCCCCATACATACTCGGACAGGCTGCCCCTCACAGGAAACTCTGGTTGCATATATACATCTATGGTAACCATAACGCTACCCTTCTATTGCTTGTTTCTCTCACTTTCTTTGTTTCTGTTTGGGCTCTTTAGCCTTGGACGTCCTTCACGGTGCTTCTTGCATACTTGCATATCTTCACTTGCACTTGGTTCTATTGCCACTATGACAATACCTCATTCATTCACTTTCTACTCACTTCATTCCCAACACTATATTACTCATAGATATTATTTTTTTTATTGAACAGGGATTTGATGAACATTATCACACTCCACCCATTTTTATACATCATGAAGACTTTTCATTTATGTTCTGGGGGTCCTGTGTATGTACCCCGATGTTGTGCGGCCATATACCACCTCAGCTTCCAGGAGAAACAAATATTTCTGGCTTTGGCTCCATACTTACCACATACCAATTTACTTTATTTCATGTAAGTACCCAGGATTGGCAAATTCGCCAATTCCTGTGATTCCTAATGCTACACTAGACTAATTACATTCTATATTTTATAGATGCTCTCTAGCATCCGCCCCTGAGGAAGTGTGCAATACACCAAACGAGTCGGGCATCTAGGATGCAATCACATGCCGGTCATTAGGAATTCTTCTAGATTTA